>NC_051403.1:25753947-25776447 GCF_015228065.2 Penaeus monodon
CCATCTCGTGAATATATTATATATTTTTTTTCCACGAATAACTTTCTCTTCCGAAGAACGCGAGCAAACGCAAACAGCGCGACTCGAGAAGAAATTAAAAAGAAAAAGAAAAAAAATCTTTCTCAGAAATGTCACGACTTCGGTCTCTGAGCTGGATTCTGAGTCAACATTTTGTCTCTTCTTTCTTTCCTTCTTTCTCTCTTTCTCTTTCTTTTTATTTTTTTCTGTTTCTGATTCTTTAATTTTCTTTCATTTTATTTTTCTTTCTATCTCTCTCTGTACTTATGTGTGTGCGGAGAGAGAGAGCGAGAGAGAGAGAGAGAGAGAGAGAGAGAGAGAGAGAGAGAGAGAGAGAGAGAGAGAGAGAGAGAGAGAGAGAGAGAGAGAATGCTTGTATATGTGTACATACGTATTTATACAAGAGCACGCATCTGTATACCCAAGTGTGTCGTTCCATCAGAAACACGACTTTCAATAACAGGCACATACAACACAATAGCAAGCATGCAACTCCGTACATTCACAGCCACCCCCCTTCTACACCCACCTACCCCCACCCCCACCCACGCCTACCCACCCCCACCCACCCCTACCCACCCCTACCCACCCCCATACCCATACCCACACCCACCCCCACCCCATGCACCTGCGCAAGTAAACACCCGGCCGCGCATGCGTACTCACCGGCGCTCGGGGATCGGTCATGCACGACGCGCGACCAACGGCGGGAGTGGCGCTGAAATTTCCAGTTGCCGGACAGAGCGCACTCCTGCTCCTCGTCGTCTGATTCTTCCGCCTGAAAGACAGGGAGAGGGAGAGTCTTAGTAGAAGGTTATTTTAAGGATAGAAAGAGAGAGAGAGAGAGAAAGAGCAAGAGTCTTATAAGGAAACCATTAGATGAATATTAAAAGAAAGAAAGAGAGAGAGCAAGTCTTATTAGGAGATTAATGGCATGAAGGAGAATATATGATAGAACATAATTAGCGTGTGTATTGCAGAAGAAAATAAATATTAGGTCACTATTAGCACATAACAGGAAATATGGGATAAAAAAATGTATGCATATTTAAAAAGAGACAACATATATGCAATAATGTAAACAATAATATATATATGTATATATATATATACATATATATATATATATATATATATATATATATATATACAATATACATTATATATCATATATATAATAATAATAATAAAAATAATAATAATGATTATAAAAATAATAATTATAACAAAAATAACAACAATAATAATGATCATCATCATCATCATGATAATAATGATGATGATGATGATGATGATGATGATGATGATGATGATGATGATGATGATGATGATGATGATGATGATGATGATGATGATGATGATGATGATGATGATGATGATGATAATAATAATAATAATAATAAATAATAAACGAAGATGCTGTCACCCCTTTTTATCTTGGTTACGTGACTAAATAGTAGGACGCATATCCTCTCCCCCCTTTGCCCCCCCCCCTCTCCTCTCCCCCCGACACCCGGCTATCTCTCTGTCTCTCCAGCCTCCGCGACGTTCTCTCGTCTCCGCTTTTCTGATCTTATTCGTGTCTGCCTCCTCCTCCTCCTTCGTCCTCCCCTCTCCTGTTTCTCCTTCTCCTTCTTCATATTCCCCTCTCCTGTTTCTCCTTCTCCTTCTTCATATTCCCCTCTCCTGTTTCTCTTTCTCTTTCACCCTTTTCCTCTTCTCGTTATCTTCTTCCCATTCCCCATCTCTCTTTCTTCTTCTCCTCCTCTTCTCCTATTTCTACCCTTCATCTTTTCCTCTTCCATTCCTTCTCTTCTCCCATTTCATCTCCCAATCCTCTCTTTCTCCCGTCTCCCCTCCTCTCTCATCTTCTCCCCTCCCCATGACCTCTTCCTCTCTCTCTCATATTTCTCATCTTCCTCCTATTCCCCTTCTTCGCTAATTTCATCCCTCTGCTTTCCCCATCGTCCCTCCTCCTCTACCTTTCCCCATTCACTCTTCACCATCTCTCACTCCCTCCCTCCTCCCTCCCCCCTATCCCCACCTTCCCAACCAGTCCCTCCCTCCCGTCCCTTTTCCCATCCCCACCTCCCCTCCTCCCCACCACTCCCTCCCTCCTGTCCCTTTCCCCATCCCTCCCTCCCTCCCTCCCTCCCCATCCTCCTCCTCCTCCTCCCCCATCCTCCTCCTCCTCCTCCCCATCCTCCTCCTCCTGCCCCACTCACCTTGTTCTTCCTGGCCGAGTCGAGTCGTATCTTGGCGCACCGGTTGAGCGCCCGTAGCCTCCTGAAGAGCGCCTGCAGGGAATCGCCGTCCAGGAAGGTGTGGTCCCGCTCCACGCACACCAAGTCCAGCGGGAATTGCAACTCTGGAATGGGAATCGCCCAGGGGGAATGTTGTTATGTCACTCGCGTGTATGCTTATACATACAAACACTTTTTAAGCATTCAGCAAGCAGTGCCTATCATTTAGCACCTTCCAATATATATGCATAAATTTAATTCATAACACCAAATTCACAATTCCAATAGTCTAAAAAAATAGGGAAAAAAACACCCATCCCACAAAAATATGATAATGATAATAATAACAATATCACTCTTAACACACCCTGACACAGAAGCACGTGTACTCACCCTCGTACATCTGCGCATACTGAGGGAATCCCGCGGCGCGAAGCCACTTGCATGCTTCTAACGCCTCGAGCTCTGGAAAGGAAAAAGACAAAAAAAAGTTAGAGATAAAAAACACTTTATAAAAAGAAATGGGATACGTAACAGTGCCGAGAAAAAAAATGAGTATAAAATATTTGATTGTGAAAGAAGGGGATTTTTAAAAACTAATTCGGCGTCAGAATGAAATTTTGTTGGTGAAAGAAATGTTGAAACGAAGGTGGTGAAAGAAATGAAATTTTGGTGGTGAAAGATTTTTTTTTTATTGAACGTGAAAGAAATGTTGAAATGGTGGTCAATGACATTCTGAAACGAACGTGAAACAACTTTTGAAAAGAGTGATTTCAGAATACGATCATGCTGTTAGAGATGGAGGTTGCGGGGTGGAATGATGCTGAGAATTCTGGTAAATAATTTCACGGTAGATGAAACGAGTAATGCACATATCATGCAGAAAAGTTGATCTATATTCACACCTGTACCCACGCGCTCCCTGGTAGTAGTGGGAGGGAAATAAATTCAGATTTGTCAATATACACAGCTGTACATAAACACATAGCTACGTACGTACACACACACACACACACACACACACACACACACACACACACACACACACACACACACACACACACACACACACACACACACACACACACACACACACACACACACACACACACACACAACAACAACAACAACAACAGCTCTCGTCTTACGCTATCCCCCCCTAGCTCCCAACCCCCTCCTGCAGGACCCATCGACGGTGCGTCTCGGCTCCTGAAGACAAGGACTCTCTGCACTGACCTTCTGCTGCTGTTATGCGGCCCTCTCTGACCTTGAGCAATGTCTGGACTCCACTGACCTTACCATCTAATTCCTCTATGCAATCCACTTTTTTATTAGAGTAATTCGCTAAAATGGTTTAATAGGCGACCTTTCCTTTCTTCTCAAACTGTTTCTTCTTTCATTTTTTTAAACAAATTTCTGGTGATTTTGTTCTTTTTTCTTAATTCTAGGCTTTTTTTTTCTCTCTCTCTCTCTGATTCTAAATCCTATATTTCTCCTGCTAAGTCATATTAACTTTTCTTATGCCACTTCGATTTTTTTCCTTTTTCTTCTTCCTTCTCTTTTTATTCTTTTTCTTCTATCTCCTTTTTTTTCATTTCTGCTCTCGAATTCTATGACCTTTCCTACTCTTTATTTATTTATCCATTTTCTTATCCTTCAAAAAAATCCTAATTTATTCGGGAGACTTTTTACCCCTGCCATTTTTACTTTCTTTTCCTTTCTCCTCTTCCCCTCTCCCATCCTTCCTGCCTCCCTTCTTCCTTCCCTCCTCCCTCCCTCCATCCCTATCTCCCTTCCGTCCTTCCTTGTACTCCTCTCTTTCCCTTTTCTTTCCCTCCATCTGTTCACATGCTTCGCCGCCCCCCCCCACCACTTTACCCAACGCTTCACTCACTCTTCCCCACCAACCAGCCCCCTTCCCCTTCCCCCCTCCCCCCTCTCACTCACCTTCACTTCCTTCTCCCTTCTCTTACCTCCCTCCTTCCCACCACCCTCCCTCCGCCTATTCCCACCCTCCTCCCACCCTTCTCCCCCTTCACCCCTTCCCTTCCATCCCTCCCTTCTCTTACCTCTCCCCTCTCCCTCCCTCCCACTTCCTTCACCCCCTTCCCCTTCCCTCTTTCTTCCACCCTTCGCACTCTCCCCCTTCTTTTACCCCCTCCTATCCTCCTCTCCCCTCCACCCCCTCCCATCCTCCACCCCCTCTCCTTCCCCCTCCCCCACCACCCCCTTCTCCGCGGGGTGCGACGACCACAGTGTCCCGACCCCTCTTGTCACCTCGTCCGCCACACATAAAAATCGTCACCAGCCGTTGGGTCGTCCGGCCGTCCGTCCTGATTCTCCTTCTTCTTCTCCTCGCCTTTTTATCGTTTTCTTCGCCTTCGTCTCTCTTTTCGTGAAGGCAAAGCTGACAAGTGGCTGAGGACCGAACCTCATTACATCCCCCCCCCCCCCAAAAAAAAACGAATAAACAGATATCACACATGGGTAAAGGAACATTAAATAAATAAATAAATAAACAGAGGGAAACAATAACAAAACAAAAAAAAGAACACCAATGAGGCAATATCTGTAGTTATAGTAACCGGGATTACGCATAAAGAACGCTATCAATTTTATTTCTCTTCAGCAACATAAAAAGACAGCAGCAAACAAGCAAAACCCACAATATCACTTTTTCAGAAACACAAAAACAAACAAAAATGTAAAAACAAACAAAGTAGACTAGAAGGATAATCAACAACAACAATGACAACAAAAACGCATAATGTTAAGTGTGTCTGTAGAAGCCCATTTACCTTGTAGGTGGAGAATCCTATTGGTATTGGTAAGACTCCGGGCTTTATGAGCAGGATTCTTAATAACGTGTGGATAACCGGGCGCCGGAATGGAGGATTTTTGATAAGTCGAGTGTTAGAAAGATGTGGGACAGGAAGAGAGGGAGAGGGGGAGGGAGAGGGAGAGGGAGAAGGAGAGGGAGAGGGGGAGGAAAGAGGGGAGGGAGAAGGAGAGGGAGAGGGGGAGGAAAGAGGGGAGGGAGAGGGAGGGAAAGGGAAGGGAAAGAGGCGAAGGGAGGAGAGGAACGGAAAGTAAGGGAGGGAGGGAGGAAGGGAGATGGAGATGGGGACAAGAGATGGGGATGGAAGGGAGGGAGAGAGCGAGAGACACAAACAGGGAGAGACAGAGACAAAATTACAGACAGAGGAAGAATATGTGAGTGAACTCGAAAAAAGCAAAAGAATAAGATAAAAATCCCGCTGCCCCATCGGTGTTTCTCCCCAGGTCCCCCTTACCTGCCGCAGCGAGAGGTGGACAAGAGAGCCAGCGAACGCAGGAAGAAACAAAGCAAGGAGAAAGAGGAAGGCAAGGAGATACCGGTGATAAGGGGGAGGGGGGTCGGCGATAGGGAGATAAGGAGGGGGAGGTAACGGGAGGTGATGAATGGTGACCTCTTCACTCCCCCCATTCATCCGCTCCACCCCCCCTCCCCACTCCCCTTCCTTGGCCTGGCGCATAGAGGTAGGTGGTTGGGGATGAAGGAGGCACAGAACGAGAGGAAGGAGAAGGTAAAGAAGGAGAGGGAGGAGGAAGCAAGGGAGAGGAAAGAGGAGGCAACGTAAGAAAGGAAGGATGAGGCAAAGAAGGAGAGGAAGAAAGAAAGGAAAGAAAAGCGATATCTATAAACACAGTCACACGAAGCGAAAAAAGGAAAAGAAAAAAAAAATCGAGTACATTATCATGGCGAAAACGGAGACACGAGAGTCCAGAGACTTAAAAAAAAGGATTCATTAGAGAAATTCAAGAAAAACAAAACTCACGCCACAAGTTGACAAACACGAGCGAATCACAATTATCTAGCTCCTGCTCCGTCACCGCCCACAACTGCGCCTCCCACATGCGCCTTCCTATACAGCGCTGTTTCCTGAGGGACGCCGAAGGGCCGAGACCAGGAGCTACCATCGCGCCCGCCCGCCCTCACCTCGCGCACTGAAGGCTAGGAGTTAGAAGCCGCGTTATGCGTTGCAAGGTCGAGGGAACTGGTGCGCGCCGGAACAGCCTCGCCGTCTTGCAATGTCGCCAGGGAGGGGGGAGGGGGGGGAGGAGAAGGGGGATTTAATTCAGAAAGTAAGGGAGGGGTGTGGGGAAAGGCGTGAGGTAGAACGGGGGGTTACTCTGGAGAGTAAAGGAGGGGTATGTACTTCATAGAGCAGGGAAAGGAAGGGAAGGGAAGGGGTGGGGAGGAGTACTTTAAGGGAGTAGGGGTGTCTTTGGGAGTGGGAGGGTGTAGAAGTAGGGGGGAGGGGGGGAGGGGGAGGGGGAGGTGCTTCAGAGAGCGGGCAACACCGCCGCTTTACCCGCTTCTATTCGGTTGCTTCATTATACTATGTATCGGGGTATCGGGGCTTGAGACGCGCTCTGCATCGCCAAGGAACCTGGTCTCATTGTGTTTCTAATTCATTCGTTTTTTTTGTGTGCGTGTGTGAGTGTGAGTGTGAGTGTGAGTGTGAGTGTGAGTGTGTGTGTGTGTGTGTGTGTGTGTGTGTGTGTGTGTGTGTGTGTGCGCGCGTGTGCGTGTGCGTTTGCGTGTGCGTGTGCGCGTGTGTGTGCGTGCGTGTGGGTGTGTATTCTCTCGCGTTGTTTTTGGAAGCAAATGTTTTGGATGGCGGTTAAGAGCCTGTTCGATGTCCTCTTTCTCCTCACTTCATTAGTTTTTACTCCCCTTATCTCCAGTTTACCAGTTTTCTTTTGTATTCAATTTATTAGTTTTTGTTTGTCTAAATTCCAAGTTCTTCTATGCCTTCAGTTTAACAGTCTCTTCTGTCTCCAATTTATCACTTTTCTTGTCTCCAGTTTACACGCCCGTCTCTTTTTTCTTCAATTAAACGCTTCCAAATATCCAGTTATTTCTTCTCTAATTTACCAGTCTCTTCTCTATCCTCGTATTTATCAGTCACTTTCGATCACATTTCCCAACGTTGAATATTTGCAATATTATTCCCCTTTGCAAGAAATACACGTTCTCCAGGTTAGCACACTCTCGGTGTTGAGGAGCAACTGCGAGGGCGGGGGGGAATTGCGGCGAATTAGGTATACTGGTAACAATGAAGTTAGAGAGGGGGGGAGGAATGAGAGGGAGGGAGGGAGGGAGGGAGGGAGGGAGGGAGGGAGGGTGGGAGGGAGGGAGGGAGGGAGAGGAGAGAGAAGGGAGGGAGGGAGGGAGGGAGGGAGGGAGGGAGAGGAGAAGGAAGGAAGGGAGGGAGGGAGGGAGGGAGGGAGGGAGAGGGAGAGGGACAGGGACAGGGACAGGGACAGGGACAGGGACAGGGACAGGGACAGGGAGAGGGAGAGAGAGAGGAGAGAAGGAGGGAGGGAGAGGAGGAGGAAGGAAGGGAGGGAGGGAGGGAGGGTGGGAGCAAATGAAAGAAAGAGAAAGATATATATATATATATATATATATATATATATATATATATATATATATATAGAGAGAGAGAGAGAGAGAGAGAGAGAGAGAGAGAGAGAGAGAGAGAGAGAGAGAGAGAGAGAGAGAGAGAGAGAGAGAATGGAAAAAAAAGGACGAGAAGGATACGAGAGAAATGGAGAAGAGAGAGAGGATTAAGAGGAAAGAGGACGAAGAGGATGAAGAGGACGAGATAAGTAGCATCGGTAAACAATAACAGCGGAACGGAAGCATTTAACCCGTAATACAAAAGATCCTAATCGTCGTGCATCCGGCAGCCAACAGATACTTCCGGGATACGAGCGTAATTTCATCATTGTTGTTGTTGTTTAATGTTATTAGTGTTGTTGTTAGTGGTTAATAGTTACAACACATGATGCTAGATATCAAGGTCATATAGAACTAAAATTATTGTTGTTGTCTGATATGGTCATTATTGTTGTTGGTGTTACTATTATTGTTTAATATTAGTAGTTTTTTGTTATTTTTGTTGTTAAATATTATAATTTTTGGTGTTGTTATTACTGCTGATGCTCATGTTGCTGTTCCTGACGTTGTTAATATCATTATTCTTATTTATCCATTTGAAAAGTCAATCCCCATGCTACGTCTCATTGGCATTTGTAAAAACCTCTGATTCGAAGAAGGAAAAGTGAAAACGAAAAAAAGGAGGAAGAGACGAAAAAAAAACAGAAAAATGAGTCAGAAGAGAATAATACCACCAATAAAAAATAATAAAGCAAGTGTAAGGAAATAAAAAAGAGAAAAAATAAGAAAGATTACAAAGGGAGAGACAGGAATGAAAGAAAATCTCCCCCTTTCCCCCCGTAAACCAAATAAATAAAAGAAAAAAGTAAATAAAAGAGACAGAGGAAAGAAAATCTCCCCTCCTTCTCCCCCCCCCTACCGACCCAAACCACACTCACAAAAATGAAAGAACCAGCAGCCCGGCCGCACAAAAACACCTGAATAGGCCTACCCAAATTTCCATGTCCCGCTGCGTTCAAGTCAACTCAAACATTTGGACAAGCACACGAAGGGGAACAAAGAAAGGGAATAAAGAAAGTGAATAAAGAAAAGACCACATTGACATGAATCCTCGGGACTAGCGGACTAACCCGAAGCCGATTCGAAACCCAAAACGAGGCAGATGGTTTACTAGGGATTGTGCGAATTGTGGCGTACAGGATAAACTGTGCGAATAGAAGCAGAGAGAATAGAGAGGGTGCAAATTGTAGTGTAGAGGATAGACTGCAAATTTGATGAAGAGGATAAAGACTACGCCTTTTAGAAAGTTGATTACGATTGCGAAATACAAATAAAAACTGGGACTGTGCGAATTCGACTGAAGACGATGGATTTTGTGTGAATTGTGATGAAGAGGATGGAGACTGTGCGAATTGTGATAGGAGAGGACTAAAACTGTGCGAATCATAATATAAAGTGTTGAAACTGTGCGAATTATGGGTAAGAATATATATATATATATATATATATATATATATATATATATATATATATATATATATATATTGCCAAGGAGTTCACGGAGATGCTAATGTCTTTGTTTATTTGGTTTTGTTGTTGCTGCCGATGGTGACGTAGACGCAACAAAAACAACAAAAGATGTCCGGGTTTTCGACGGACAGTTATATATGTTGACAGAACATTTCTATGATAAGCAACGGCATTTTGTTCTGCTTATATGATGTATGTCAAAGCCCCTGATGTAACGAACAATAGCTTGAACAAACCGCTACTTCAGCACGACAATGCCACTAATATCACTTTATCTATAAGACGAGATAATTAACAAATCTTTTCCAAGTGCTCAGTATCACATATTCATCATTAATCTATTCGTAAAACAGTATAATTTAACAAAGTAAATAACAATCAACAGTGGGCAAGTGCCCAAACTGGCGTCATTACGGGGTGAGAGTAACACGCTAACTCTACGGATCCAGCCCGTCATATTTCAGGGGCCCCCCGGGGGTTGATTTCATTCTAAAAAATCCCTCGAAAAAAAAATTGAATACATAAAAAAAAAACCGAAAAATCTGGTTCCGGGCCCAATTTATTTTCCCAAAAGACATAGAAGAAGAAAAAAGAAAAGAGGAAGAAGAAGAAAAACAGAAGAAGAAAAGAAGAAGAAGAAGAAAAAAGAAAAAAGGGGGGAAAAAGGGAAAAAGGGGAAGAAGAAGAAAATAAAGAAGAAGAAGAAAAAAAAAAGGGAAGAAGAAAAAAAAAAAAAAAAAAAAAAAAAGGAAAAAAAAAAAAGAAAAAAGATGGAGAAAATGAAGAAGCTAACGTAGAAGTGTGGGATGTAAGACAATAGACAAAAAGTAATAACACAAACAAATAAACAAAAGTACAAGATATCACACCCAGAAGGGTATCTTGTGGGGGTCATCGCGCCCACCCGGCCCAAAAACCCCCAAATTTCCCAACCAAACAGACCTCCCAGCATCCATCTCACGTTCCCCCTTTCCTCCCCTTCCATGCTCCCCCCCAACTCCCCTTTCCCCCCCCTTCCTCCCTTCCCCCTTCTTCTTTCCTCCCATCTCCTTCTCTTCCCTGCCTTCCCTCCATCCTTATCTCCCTTCTTCCATTCTCCCCTTTCCTTACCCCTCTCTCCCTCCCATCTTCCCCACCCGGCTCACCTTAATGACTATGTTTCCCTCCCCTCTCCCCCACCCCCGAACCCCCCCCCCCCCAAACCCCCCCTTTCCCAACCCACCCCCGAACCCAAAAAAAACCATTTCCTTTTTCAAACCCCCCCCCCCCCACCCAACCCCAACCCCCCCCCCCAAAACCCATCCCGTACCCCAACCCCCCAAACCCGCCCCCAAACCCCTTTCCCCCTTTTAAAACCCCCCTCCAACCCTCCCCCAAACCACCCTTTTTAAAAAACCCCCCCCCGGGCCCCACCTCCAAACCCCAACCCCCAAATTCCCCCCCAAACCCCCACCCCCCCCAAAACCCCCAAACCCCCCACCTCCACTCCACCCCCACCCCAAACCGCCCGCACCCGCAAAAAGAGCAGCGCCGCAGGGGGCGTGGCGGGCCCCGGGGGCGTGGCGGGGGGCCCCAGGGGGAAATCAGCGGGGTCAGCGGGGGAGGGGAACGGGGGGGGGGAATGGGGGGGGGGGGGGGGGGGGGGCCCCTTTTTTCCTTTGGGGTTTTTGTCTTGACCCTTTCCCTTTTCCCCTTCTTGTCTTCCCCCCCTTTTCGCTTTTATTTTTTTTGTGCTTCGTTATCTTCTCACACATCTTACGCTTGTCCTTTTTTTCCTTTTTTCTCTTCCCCCGGGAATTTTTTTTTTAAAAATTTCTTTCCTTCTTTCCTCTCCTCTCTCCCCCTTTTCCCCTCCCCTCCTTTTCTCTTTTCTCCCTTCCCCCTTTTCCTCTCCCCCTCTTCTCTCTCCTCTCTCTCTCTCCGATTTTTTTTTTTCGTCCTTTCTTCGCCGCCTTTTCGTGCTCTCTCTTCCCCCCCCCCCCCCTTCAAACCTCTCTCCCTTCTTTTTTTTTCCCATCCCCAAAAGAGAGAGAGAGAGAAGAGGAGTTGAGAAAAGGAGAAGGAGGGAGGGGTAGGGAGAGGAGGGAGAGGGGGAAGGAGGGGAGAGGGAGGGGGGAGAGGAAAATGGAAAAGGGGGAAGAGAGAGGAGAGAAGCCCGAGGGGGAAAAGAGAGAGAGAAAAGGGGAGACGAAGGGAGGGGGGGGGAAAGGGAAAAGGGGAGGGGGGGGGAAAAGGGAGGGGAGGAGGGAAAGGGGGGCCAGGGACAGGGACAGGGGGGACAGGGACAGGGCCCCAGGGGGGAAGGGGGGGGAAGAGGGAGGAGAGGGGGAGAGGGAAAAGGAGAGGATGAGAGAAAAGGGGGAAAGAGAAAGGAGGGGAGGGGGGGAGAGAGGGGGAGAGAGGGAGAGGGGAGAGATTTTTTTTTGGGGGGAGGGAAAAACGAGAGATGGGGGAGGGGGGAAGACGGGAGAGGAGGAAGGGGGAGGGGAGGAGAGGAGAAAATTTGAGAAAGGGGAGAGGAAAAGAGGAAAAGGGGGGAGGGGGAGAGAGAAAGAGAGTTTAAGGAGGAGGAGAACAGAGAGGGGGGAGAAAAGAAAAGGAGGAGAGGGGAGGGGAGGAGAAAAAAAAGGAAGGGAAAAGAGGAAAGAGAGGGAGGAAAAAGAGAGGGGAAGGGTAGGAGGAAAAAAGAGAGAGGGGGAGAGGGGGGAGAGGGGGAGAGGGGAGAAGGGGAAAAGAGGGGGGAGGGGGGAAAAGAAAGGAGAGAAAAGGGGGGAAAAGAGAGAAAAGGAGAGAGGAAAAAAGGGGAAAAAGGAGGGGAGGAAAGGGGGAAAAAAAGAAGGAGAGAGAGAGGGGGAGAAGGGGGGAGGAGGAGAGGGGGGAAGGGAGAGAGGGGGAAAGGGGGGGGGGAGAAAAGGGGGAGAGAGAGGGGAAAGGGGGAAGAGAGAGAGAAAGAGAGGGGGGAGGGGAAAGGGGAGAAAAGGGAGGAAAAGGGGGAAGGGGGGGAAGGAGGGGACGGGGGGGAGGGGGGGAGGGGAGAGGGGGAAGGGATGGAAAGGAGGATAAAAACCGGGGAGAGAGGAAAAGAAAAGGAGGGGGGGGAAAAAAGAGAGAAGAGAGGGAGGAGAAAGGGGAAAAAGAAAAAAGAGAGGGGAGAGGTGGAGGAGGAGAGGGGGAAAAGGGAGACGGACAGAGAGAAATGGGGGGGGAGGGGGAGAAAAAGGGGGAAAAGAGAGGAGAACATAGGGGAGGGGAGAGGGGTGGGGGGAGAGGAGGAGGAAGGAGAAAAGGAGGGTGAGGGGGAGGAGGGAGAGGAGGAGAAAAAAGAGAGGGGGGAAAAAAGGAAAAGAAGAGAGGAAAAGGGAGGGAGGGGGAAAAAGGGGGGAAAACGGGGGGAAAAAGGGGAGGGGGAAAAGGGGAAAAAGGGGGGAAGACGGGGTTGCAAGAGAGGGGAAAAGGAAAAGGGGGGGAGGAGAAAGGAAAAGGGGGAGAGGAAAATTGGAGGGAGAGGGGAAGGGATGAGAGGAGGAGAAGGAGAAAAATGGGAGAGGGGGGGGGAAAGGGGGAAGAGAAAGAGGAGGAGAGGGACCAAAGGAAAAAGGGGGGAGAGAGGAGAGAAAAAGAGAAAGAAAAAGAGGGAAGGGGGGGGAAAAAAAAGGGGAGTAAAAACGGGGAAAGGAGAGAGGAGGGGGAAAAAGAGGGGGGGGACAAAAGGGAAGGGGGGAAGGAAAGAGCGGGGGAGAGAAAGAGGGAGAAACGAAAAGGGGAAAGAGAAGGGGAAAAAGGGGGGAAGAATGGAAGGAAAAAAAGGGGGAACGGGGGGGGAAGGAAAAACGAAAAAAAGAAGAAAAAAAGGAAAAAAAAAAAAAAAAGAGGGAAAAAAAAAAAAAAAAAAAAAAAAAAAAAAAAAGAAAAAAAAGAAGAAAAAAAAAAAAAAAAAAAAAAAAAAAGAAAAGAAAAGAAAAAAAAAAAAAAAAAAAAAGAAGGGGAAAA
This sequence comes from Penaeus monodon, assembly GCF_015228065.2. Lineage (NCBI taxonomy): Eukaryota > Metazoa > Arthropoda > Malacostraca > Decapoda > Penaeidae > Penaeus > Penaeus monodon. The sequence continues at coordinate 25,767,178 of NC_051403.1, forward strand.
AAAAAAAAAAAAAAAAAAAAAAAAAAAAAAAAAAAAAAAAAAAAAAAAAAAAAAAAAAAAAAAAAAGAAAAAAAAAGAGGGGGGGGGGTTTTAAAAAATCTCGGTTGGGGGGCCCCCGGGGCCTTCCGTGTTTTTTTGGGTTTTTGGTTTTTTGGGGTTGGGGGAATTTTTATTTTTTCCCCAAAAGGAAAGGGAGAAGAGAAAAAAAGGGGGCCTCCACGAAGCTGCGTTTTTTTTTGACGGCCCGCCCGGAGGGCCGCCGGGGGAGGGAGGCCAAAGCACCTTTTGGCCTTCCTTTCTCTCTCTTTCATCTTCTCTTCTTTTCCCCTCTTCTCTCCTTTTCTCTTTTTTCCTCCCCCTTCTTTCCTCTTTTTTTCCTTCTTTTTCCTTTTTTTCCTTTTTTTTCCCCTCTTTCCCCTTTTCTTTTTCCTCTTTTTTCTCCTCTTTTCTCCTCTTTTTTCCCCCCTTTTTCTTCTTTTTTCCTTTTTTTTTCTTTTTTTTTCCTTTTTTTTCTTTTCTTTTTTTTCCTCCTTTTTTTCGGTTTCTTCTTTTTTTTTTTGGCTTTTTTTTCCAAAAACATTTTCTTTTTTAAGATAGGGGGGAAAAAAAAAACCAAAAAACCAAAAAAGGAAAAAGGGGGGGAAAAAAAAAAAAAAAAATTTTTTATTTTTTTTTCTTTTTTTTCTTAATTTTTTTTGGGGGGGGAAAAAAATTTTGTGAAGTTTTTTTATTTTTTTGGGGGGAAAAAGGGAAAAAAACCCCCGGACGGACCGGGGAAAAGGGGGGATCGGGAGGGGGAAAAGTACCGGAGTTAAAGGGGAAAAGGAAAAAAGGGGGAAGGTTTAAAAATAAAAGGGGAAAAAAAAAAAATAAAAAAAAAAAAACCCAAAAAAAGGGAGGGAAAAGGGGGGTTTTCCCCCCCGGGAAATTTAACCCCAGCCCCCCCAAAAAACCCCCCCGCAACAGCCGAAAATCCCCCCCCGGAAACCCCCCCCCCCCCAACGGGCCAAAACCCAACCCCCCCCCCCCCGAAAACCCCCCAAAAAGGGAAAACCCAACCCCCAAAAACCCAAAATAAAAAAAAAAAAGGGAAAAAAAAAAGAAAAAAAAAAAAGAAAAAAAAAAAAAAAAGAAAAAAAAAAAAAAAAAAAGAAAAGAAACAATACCAAAAGGGGCCCAAAAAAAAACCCGGAAGAGTTACCCTGCCAAACTTTAAAAACCAAAAAAGGGGGTAGGGCAAGGGCTTGAGGGAAAAAAAGGGGGGCGGGGGGCAGGGGGCGAGGGGGGCGACCCAGGAACCCCCTTTTAATTGGGGTACTTGCGACTCGGTTTTTAGGGATGTGCTTTTATAATACATAAAACCTACAAACAAGTAAAAAAGAAAACTGAGCATTAAATACATAAAAAAGCAAAATAAAATTTACATATACACAAGCATATATCCACATATAGCATACATTTTAATTACATATACTTTTATATTTATAATATATAAATTATATTTTTAAAATAATATTTTATATATATATATATATATATATTTTTAATATATATATATATATATTACAAACTTCCCATACACACAAGCATATTACAAATTACTTCCCACCACACCACAAAACCACCACACACACCACACACAAAAACACACACAAAACACACACACACACACAAACACACACAACACCCACAAAACACACACACCAAACCAAACATTCTGAAAATTTTAATATTTCATACGACGCCCAAAAAAAACCAAATAAAAAATGCACAAATGCAGGGGCTTACACTTTTTTTTTTTTTCACAAATTCTTTTTTATTTCCATCCCCCCTTGTTCCCCTATTTCCCCTGAACCCCCTTGACGTTCAGGGGGCGGCCAGGTTTTTTCCTTAGGGTCCAGGGTTGGGGTTTTCCGGCTGCCCCCCCCCCCCCCCCCCCCCCCCCCCCCCCCCCCCCCCCCCCCCCCCCCCCCCCCCCCCCAAACCCCCCCCCCCCCCCCCCCCCCCCCCCCCCCCCCCCCCCCTCCCCCCCCCACCCCCTGGGTCACCCTTTTTTTCCCCAAAATTTTTTTTTTTTTGGGAAAAAGGGAAATTTTTTGGGGCCAAATTTTTCTTCTTTTTAACCTCTCTCTCTCTCTCCCTTTTTCTTATCTCTTTTTTTCTCTCTCCCCTTTTCTCTCTCTCTCCCCTTTTCTCTCCCTCCCCCTCTCCCCTCTCTCCCCCCCCGGCTCCCTCCCCCCCTCTTTTCCTTTTCCCTCTTTTTTTTTTTCCCCCCCCCTTTTCTCTCTCTCTTTTCTCCCCCTCTCTTCCCCCTCACCCCCCCCCCCCCCCTTTCCTTTTCCCTCCTCCTCTCTTCCTCCATTCCCCTTTTCTACCCCCCTTCCCCCCTCGTTCCCCCCCTTTTCCCTTTTCCCTCCCTTCCCCCTCCCCCTCCCTTATCCTCAAAATTCTTCTTTCCCCCTCAGCCCTCCTCTCCCTCTTTTCCCCCTCCCCTTTCCTTAAACCCTCCGTTTAAAACAATATAGTAAACAAAAAACCATATTTAAATGAAATTTAAAAACGGGCGAAAGACCCGTGTAATTGGGTTTCCCTTTCAGACGCTCAAGATCAGCGTAAATATATCTGGAGGACGAGAGAGGGAGAGGGGGGAGGGAGGGGAAAAGGGGAGGGAGAGGGGGAGGGAGAGAGGGGGGGAGGGAGGGAGGGGGGAGAGAGATAGGGGGGGGAGGGAGGGAGGAGGGGGGGAGAGAGAGGAGGAGAGAAAGGGAAGGGGGGGGGGGGGGGGGGGAGAGAGAGGAGAGAGAGGGAGAGAGAGGAGGGGAAGAGGGGAGAAGAAGGGGAAAAGAGAGAAATTGAGAGAGAGAGGAAATAGAGAGGGGAGAGAAATAGAGAGGGGGAGGGAAAAAGAGGGGAGAGAAAAGAGAGAGAGAGAAAAAGAGAGAGAGAGAAATAGAGAGAAGAGAAAAAAGGGGAGATAGAGAAAATAGAGAGAAGGAAGGGGAGAGAGATGAGGAAAAGAGGAGAGGGGAAGAGAGGAGAGAGAGAGGGGGGGGGGGGAGGAGAGAGGAGAGAGGAGAGGGGAGAGAGAGAAATAGAGAGAAAGAGAAAGAGAGAGAGAAAAAAAAAACAAATTTAAGCAATTCGGAGAGAGAGAAGAAAAAAGGGACAAAACGTAAGATGTGAGGAGAGAGAGAGAAGGAGAGAGAGAGGAGAGAGGGAGAGGGGGAGAAGGGGGAGGGGAAGAGAGGGCCCGGGGGAGAAGGGGGAGAGAGAGAGTGAGAGAGAGAGAGAGAGGAGAGAGAGAGAGAGGGAGGGGGGGAGGGGGGGAGGGAGGGAGGGGGGGAGGGAGAGAGAGGGGAGAGAGAGGAAGGGTGGAGAGGGGAGAGAGAGGGGAAAAGAGATAGAGAGAGAGAGGGGAGGGAGGAGAGAGAGAGAGAGAGAAAAGCAAAAGAGAAAGAGAGAGAATAAAAAGGAAGGAACGAGTAATGGAATGAGGAGGAGAAAAAAAACAGGATAGGAGGGGACAGTGCCCCTCAGGGAGTTTAAAAATCACGGGGACCCGAACCTCAAAATCAACAAAAAAAAAAGGGACAAGGGAAGGAGAAGGAGAAGGAGAAGGAGAAGGAGAAGAAGGAGAAGGAGAAGGGGAGAGAGAGAGAGAAAAGAAAAGGGGGAGGAAGAGAGAGGGGAGAGAAAAGAGAGAGAGAAGGGGAGGAGAGAGGGGGAGAAAGGGAGAAAAAGAGACCCCCAAAAGAGAGAGAGGGGAGGGGGAGAGAGAGAAAAGAGAGGGGATTTTGCCATCGCCACTTCAAAGCCAAAAGGAGGGGTCAAGTGGGATCCGCTCCCCCGGGGTCCTCCTCCCCCAAAAGGGGGGGGGAAAAAGGGGGCCCGTGCTGCCCCTTTTTTTTCTTTCATTCCCTTTCTTTAAACCCCCCCCCCCCCCCCCCTCTCTCCTCTCTCTCTCTTTTCCCCTCTCCTCTTCTTTTCCCCCACTCACCACCACCACCCACACCCACCACCACCACCACCAAACCCCCACCACCACTCCCACCACCACCCCCACCCCACCACTCACCACCACCCCACCACCACTCCCCACCCCCACCCCCACCACTCACCACTCACCTCTCTCACTCACTCACTCACTCACTCACTCACTCACTCACTCACTCACTCACTCACTCCACTCACTCACTCACTCACTCACTCACTCACTCACTACTCACTCACTCACTCACTCTCACTCACTCACTCACTCACTCACTCACTCACTCACTCACTCACTCACTCACTCACTCTCACTCTCACTCTTACGCTCCCTTCTTTCTCCTTCTGTCTGCCTCACTCTTACGCACACTTACGGCCATGCATTAATGCGTATACTATCCATTCTACACTATTCATTCGGAAAAGACCCCGAGCCTTGATTGTGAACTAACGCAATAGGGAAGGAGAGTAGACACTGTACAGCGTTTGATATACTTCATTAACGATTGATATACTTCATTAACGAAAGATGGCATATTGGATGATAAGGCGAGGTAATTTTTTATGAATTAGAAATAATAATAATAATAAAAATTTAATAAATATATATATATATATATATATATATATATATATATATATATATATATATATATATATATATATATATATATATATATAAGGGTCTGTAATGTTGTTCTTTATGGTTTTCATACCATGTCGGGGATTACTTTTTACTTTTTCTATGCACTCTCTTCCCTTCCCTTCGTTTCACTCTCCTTCCCTCACCCCCCCTCTCTCTCCTCCTCCTCCTTCCTCGCAAGAGTATCATGACAGAAGCAAAACCAGCTCGCCAGCTTGCCCGGACTTGCCCTCGAGAAAACGCATCGGCCGGCGCTGCGATCCGAGATTCCGCCGTCGCCCCGTCACCGCCGCCATCTACGCCTCCGCCACCGCCGCCAATACCGCCACCGCCACCACCGCCAATACCGCCACCACAGTCCCGCCACCACCGCCAATACGGCCACCACCACCGCTGCCGCCGCCTCGACCTTGCCGATGACGCAGCCTCTTCGTCCGCCGGGCACCGTGGTTTACTCCCCCTAATTTTTCGCGCGTTTTTCTTTAGCTTTTGCTCTTGTCTGTCTGTTTGTGTTTGTCTGTCTGCCTGTGTCTGTCTGTCTGTCTGTCTGTCTGTCTGTCTGTCTGTGTCTGTCTGTCTGTCTGTCTGTCTGTCTGTCTGTCTGTCTGTCTGTCTGTCTGTCTGTCTGTCTGTCTGTCTGTCTGTCTGTCTGTCTGTCTGTCTGTCTGTCTGTCTGTCTCCCTCCCTCCCGCTCTCAAACACAAACAAATAAAATCCAAGTATTATACCCAGAATGCCCGAATAATCTTCCATTTTAAAGCGTTATAAAATGAACAAAAAATATAACTAACGAAATAAAAACCACACACGAACCAGGAACAGCCATCATGACACAACTGCCCATCATCATCACGGAAAAAAAAAAAAAAAATCACAGACACTATCCTAAAAGACCATTCGAGGAGCCCGAATTAAGGGGGAGGGGGGAGGGGGAGGGGGGAAGGAGGAAGGGGGAGGGGAGGGGGGAAGGAGGGAGGAGGGGGGAGGGGGGAAGGAGGTAGGGGAAAGGGATGGGGAGGAGGAGGAGGAGGGGGCAAGGAGAAGGGAAGGGAGAGGATGGAGAAGGAGAGGGAGAAGATAGGAAAGAGGGAGAGGAAGGGAGGGAAAGGGTTAGCTGGCACCTTCCTCCTCCCTCGCTAGGCCTAAGGAGGTGTCAGGGTTGCACATTATTACGTCATCGTCGCCCTTATGGGGGTTAATTCGCCTCCATAAGAAATCGCCGGCGGCTGAAAGAGGGACGCCTTGGGTGCGATCTCCACGACGCCTCCTGCCTCGCCGTCTCTCGGTTCTCTCTGTCTGTTTCTGTCGATCTGTCTCTAGCTTTGTCTCCGGCTCGGTTTTTTAGACTTTCCTCTGTCACTGTCTTCTTTCTTCTCCCATTCCCATTCCTGCCTTCTCCCTCTCCCTCTCTCCCTCCTCCCCTTCCCTTCCTGCCCCTCTGCTTCCCTCCATCCCTGTCTCTCCCTCCCCTCCCATCTCCTTCTCTCGGTCCCTCTCCCTTGCCCGTTTCCCTCCCTCCCTCTCCAAGTCATTCTTTTTTCCTCCTTCTCTTCTCTTAATACCCCTTCCCTCCTTTACTCCCACCTCACCTTCCCCCTCTCCCCTCCCTCTCTCTCTCTCATTTCACTCTCCGCCCCTCCCTCCTCTCTTCCTCCCCTCCCCTCCTCTCTTCCTCCCTCCCCTCCTCTCTTCCTCACCCTCCTCTCCCCTCCCCTCCCCTCCTCTCTTCCTCCCTTCCCCCCTCCCCTCCCTTCTCCCTCCCCTCCCCCCCCCTCCCCTCCCCTCCCCCTCCACTTATCCCTTTGACGAGCAAACCGGACAATCACGTCTCACGAGCTGTCTTTCGAAACCGGATGTTTAATGCGGAGGAAAAAAGAAGAAAAAAAAAAAAAACTAAAAAAAAAAAAAAAACAACAAAAAATGCAATTAAAACCAGTGCAAGAGAGAAGAAGCAGAAGATGAAAAAAGTCATTCGCAGTCGATTTGAAATTTCCATTATGTCGTTGGCTGTCTCTCTCTTTCTCTTTTTTTCTTTCTTTCTTTCTCTCTCTCTCTCTCTTTCTCTCTCCTTTTCCTTCCCTCTTTCTCTCTTCTCTCTCCCTCCTTTCTTCTCCTCTCTCTCTTTTATCTCTATCCTTTATCTTCTATCTCTTATCTTCTATCTCTTATCTATCTCTCTATCTATCTCTCTACAAAATCTCTCTATCTATTTCTACCCTTTTCTCTCTTCTATTCTCTATTTTATCTCTCTATCTTCTCTCTCTCTATCTATCTTCTCTTCTCTATCTATTTTATCTCTCTCTCTCTCACTCTCTCTTTTCTCTTTTTTCTCTTCTATCTTTTCATCTCTCTCTATTTCTCTATCTCTCTCTACCCTTCTCTATCTCTTTATCTCCTCATCTCTCTCTATTCTCTCTACCCTCTTTTACCCTTCTCTCTCTATCTCTCTCTTTTCTCTCTCTCTCCTCTCTCTCTCTCCTCTCTTTTCTCTTGTTTTTTCTGCCCTTCTCTTTTCTTTCTTTCGTTATTTACTCTCGTCTGTCTTCCGTTGAGGGTGGGAGGACGTTAGGGCGGGGGGAGGGGGAGAGTAAGGGGGAGGGGGAGAGTAAGGGGGAGGGGGAGGGGGAGAGTAAGGGGGGGGGGGTGGGGGGGGGGGGGTAAGGGGGGGGAGTAAGGGGGAAAGGGAAGCGGGGAAGACGGAGAGAGTAAAAGAGAGGGATAAAGATAAAGAAAAACGACGAAGAGAAATAATGATATGAAAAAAGAAAAAAAAAAGAAGCATAGAAAATGACCAACAGGAATAAAAGGTAAAATAAGAAAAGAAAGATGAAGAAGAAAGACGAAGAAAAAAAGAAAGAAAAAGAAGGAGTAGGAGGAGGAGAAAAATAAGGTGAAGAAAACCAGAACAAGAAGATCGAAAAAAGACAAAGAGAATGGGGGAATAATAAAAATAATAATAATAATAATAATAATAATAAGAAGAAGAAGAAGAAGAAGAAGAAGAAGAAAAAAAAACTAAAAGCAAATCAGAGATAAGCTTCAAAAAGTTTACACAGCCCCCCCCCCCCAAACCCGGGAAACCCCGGGGGAGATCGGAAGGGAAACCGCGACGCCCACGAGAGGGCAGCGATCAGGGGGGGAAAAGGGGGGAGGGGGATACTCTAAAGTTGGAGGGGGAGGTGAGGGGGGTAGATAGAGAAATTTAGAGAGGGGAGAAGAGAAAAGAAGAGAAAAAGGGAAAAGAAGAGAAGAGATCAGAAGAGAAGAGAAAAAAAAGAAAAGAAAAGAAAAGAGCAAGTGAAGGAGAAAAAAAAAAAAAAGAAAGAAAATTTTAAAAAGCAAAAAAGAGGAGAGGAAAATAGAAAAAGACGAAAAAGAAAGATAGAGAAAGAATTCTCATTTAAATTTCCCCGTTTCCCCAACCTCCCTTTAGGGCCCAAAATGAATCTCCCCTTTAATCAGGAGAGGAAATTGCGTCATTCGAAATTACGTCATTCAGACCTCCAAAAGCATAAGAAAAATAAAAGCAAATAAAAGATAATATACAAATAACAAAACAAAAAACCGACCCCGGTGGGGTAATGACACGGAACAGGGAAAAGGGAAAAAAAAAAAGTTGATATGAAAATTTCAGTTAAAAAGGGGACATGCAAAACATTGAAGGTTCATTTAACCCTTTAAAAGAAAATCACCCTCCAAAGCCTCCCCATCTCCCACCTCCGTTTTTCCTCCACCCACTCAAAAATTTCCCCCAAAAAAATCAACCCCCCCCACAAATTTCTCCACATTTATCCACGTTCACCACCTCCTCCACCTCCACCAAACATCTTCCTCTCCACATTTATTCACGTTCTCCACCTCCACCAAACATCCCCCTCTCCTCCACATTCATCCACATTTATCCACGTTCTCCACCTCTACCAAACATCGCCCTCTCCTCCACATTCCCCCACCTCCTCCTTCTCCACCAAACATCAGTCACACACACACACACTAACGAACATCCACGCCCATCAATGTCGATGCAGATACCAACATAACGATATCGTAACCATGATCAATAAACATGACCAGGACGAACGCGTGGGCGGGATCGGTTACCGTTCTGCGGCGCCCACGAACACTCCGTTTCCCCACCCAAACCCGCAAAGAAAAAGAGGAAAACGGGCGTGAAAGGGTTTGGGGGTTATTTAGCGCGAGAGCGAAAAATTTAAAATTAAAAATTATTTAAATTTAAAAAAAAGAACAAATAAATAAGTAAAAAAAAACACATAAACCCCAAAAAATACATAAAAAATATACATTTTTAAAATACATTTTTACTTTTTTCACCCCAACAAACACACACCACCACAACAACACACACACACACACACACACACACACACACACACACACAGCGAAATGTGAACACGATACAGAGTCACGCAAAATACTCACTCAATTCTCGCACGCACACACACCACAATGAAGATATCTAAGGACCCACGAGCAGCTATCAACTGATTGGCAATTCGTTTACAATTGAGATGTTGGAGTGTGTGTGAGCACGTGCACGAGGGGTGGGGGAGAGGGGAAAGGGGGGGAGCTTGGAGGGAGGGAGGGGGGGAGGGAGGGAATGGGAGGGAGGGGGGGGGGAG
>NC_051403.1:25791447-25793947 GCF_015228065.2 Penaeus monodon
GGGCACATGATGGCGGCTCGGCTCGGCTCGGCTCGGCTCGGCTCCTCTTGGCTCGGCTCATCTCGGCTCGGCTCCTCTCGGCTCGGTTCGGCTCCTCTTGGCTCAGCTCCTTTCGGCTCGGTTCGGCTCCTCTTGGCTCGGCTCCTCTTGGCTCGGATCACCTCCTCTCGGCTCGACTCGGCTCGGTTCGGCTCCTCTCGGCTCGGATCAGCTTCTCTTGGCTCGGCTCGGCTCCTCTTGGCTCCTCTCAGCTCGCTTCCCCTTGTTATATGTGCTATTTATATATTTCCCCCTTGTTGCTGGGTTCTAATTACGCAGCTCGTTTTCCTCTTCATTTTCCTTTTTTGGTTCTATTTATTTGTTTTTTCTTGGTGCTTTTATTTCATTTTACTTCAGTCTCTGCATGTTTATCTTGGTCTTGTGTTTCTCCTCTCTCCTCCTTTCCTCTTCTTCTTTCCTGTTCTCTTCTCTTCTCTTCTCTCTTCTTCTTCCACGCTAATTCCCACCCCCCTCTTCTTCCATCCTCCCCTCCTCCTCTCCCTCCTCCTCTCCCCCCTCCTCCACCCCCTCCCCCCACCACAGCACTTCCCACCCTCGCGATAACCGGCCTCGCGCAGGTCAATATGGCGACAGCGATAAGCGTATCGGCGTCGCAGGGAAGGAGCGCAGACACACGCGGCGCCGATAATCACCCAGAGACCAGGTAAAAGCAGCGAAAGAATGGGGGATACAAAGAGGGAAGGAAGGGGGAGGGGAGGAAGAGGGGAAGGGGGAGGGAAGGAAGAGGGGAAGGGGGAGGGAAGGAGGGAGGGATAGGGAGGGAGGGAGGGAGGGAGGGAGGGAGAGGGAGAGGGAGAGGGAGAGAGAGAGAGAGAGAGAGAGAGAGAGAGAGAGAGAGAGAGAGAGAGAGAGAGAGAGAGAGAGAGAGAGAGAGAGAGAGAGAGAGAGAGAGAGAGAGAGACCGCGGCACAAAAATGTATATGGAGAGAGACAGCGAAACAGGAAGGACAGATAAGATAAAAGCAAAGACCAGATAACGAGGGAAGCTGCGCTGGCAAGGGAGGGGGGGGGGGGCTGGATGGATAGCTTAGAAGGAATAACAGAAAAGATAAGAAACACAAACACAAAAGATCCTAATTGACTTATCCTCCTCCCTCTCCCGTCTCCCTCTCTCCCCACTCCTTCCTTCCATCCCTCCATCCCTCCCTCCCTCCATCCATCCATCCATCCATCCATCCATCCATCCATCCATCCATCCCTCCCTCCCTCCCTCCCTCCCTCCCTCCCTCCCTCCCTCCCTCCCTCCCTCCCTTCCCCTCTCCCTCTCCTTTTCCTTCTCCCTCTCCTCGCCGTTCCTGAAAAAGCCCGACGCAGCGCCGTTATCTCCCGTCCACCGAAGCCAGTGTCGAGAACCATCGTGGTCGGCGCTACCTGCCCGCGCACCTATGCGTCAGCCATGCGTCAGCCATGCGTCAGCCATGCGTCAGCCATGCGTCAGCCATGCGTCAGCCACTCGCCAAACACGGCGTAAGCGACAAACAAATTAAGAGACACAAACAACGAAAAGGGCGATGGGGGAGGGAATGGGAGAAGGTGGGGCGGACAAGGGAAGAGTGAGAGTGATAGACAGAAAAAGAGCAAAAGCAAGAGAGAGAGAGAGAGAGACAGAGAGAGAGAGACAGGGAAGGAGAGAGAGGGAGAGGGAGAGCGAGGGAGAGGGAGAGGGAGAGAAGGAGAGGGAGAGGAGAGGGAAAAGAGGGAAGGAGAGAGAGGGAGGGAGGGAGGGAGGGAGAGGGAGAGAGGGAGAGGGAGAGGGAGAGGGAGAGGAGAGGGAGAGGGAGGAGAGAGAGAGAGAGAGAGAGAGAGAGGAGAGAGGAGAGAGAGAGAGAGAGAGAGAGAGAGAGAGAGAGAGAGAGAGAGAGAGAGAGAGGGTGGGGGGGAAGAAAAGAGAAGAAAAAGAAAATGAGAAAAAAAGAAGAGAATAGAAGAGAAGAAAAAGAAAAAGAGAAAAAGAGAATAGAAGAGAAAGAAAAACCAAGAAATAAATAAACAGGGACCCCTCCCCTCTCCCTCCCCCCCAGGCATTCCCCCAACACGTTTCTTGAAAGAGCATCCGGCCGGGAGATGTCCCGCCACCCCTCGCCCGAGTCAATAAAGCCGAAATTGCCATCGTGTATAAGCACCGAAGCCGACCTTATGACAACAGGCGGGTCGAGGCATATTCCACCCTCATTGTTTACCTGCGGAAGGTGCGGCAGGAAACGGAGACGCGCGGGTTTCCGATGTGCGAATAAGAGCAGCCACTTCTGTGCGAATAAGAAGGGCAACTTATGTGCGAATAGCGATTGTATCGATTTCTTTTTAATCTTTCTGAGTTTCGGCGCTCTCTTCGTTTTCTTTTTCAGATTCTTTTCCTTTCTTTTCTTTTTTTTTCTTTCTTTTTTTCATCTCCTCTATTCTCTTCTTTTCCTCTCTTCTCTTCTCTATTATTTTTCTCCCT
>NC_051403.1:25798947-25801447 GCF_015228065.2 Penaeus monodon
CGCATCAGAGCCACATAACTAACCTTCTTTCCGACCCCGCGAGGTGCCGCCGGACCATATACAGAGCCACGCCGGAGAGGATACGGACGCACCCCTCTCCACTGCTCTGCCTTCTCTCCCTTTTTTATCTTTTCCTCTTCTCTCCCCTTCTATCTTGTATTCTCCCTCTTCCGTCTCCTCTCCCTCTTCTACCTTCTCTACCTTTCCCCCTCTGTTATATTCTCTACCTCTCCCCCTCTTCTCTCCCCCTGTTCTATATCCTAGCTTTTCTCTCTTCCTCTTCTATCTTCTCTTGCACTCCCCCCTCTTCTAGCTTCTCTAATCCTTTCCTTTTTTTCTTTTCTCATGTCTCCTTTTTTCGCTCTGCCCTTCTCCCTCTTCTCTCTCCCTTATCCATCTTCTCTCTCTCTCTCTCTCTCTCTCTCTCTCTCTCTCTCTCTCTCTTCTCTCTCTCTCTCTCTCCTTTCTACCCTCTTCTCTCCCACCTCCCCTCCCCCCCTCGTTCTTACTCACGCTGCAACTCTGCATAAATTACTCGGTCTCACTACCTGTCCTTTTATGACACTCTGGTGCGTCATTCCTAAAAATAAAAACAAAAAATGTTATACGTACGTTGTGTCTATTTGAAAGTATTATGGGTTGTCATCCTTGCGACAAATTAAGAACTCTGCAATGGATTATCAACTTTGCAACGTACTTTCAACTGGCTCCGTGATGAATTTGGGCCCATGAACGGTGTTCCCGGATCACCTCCCCCCCCCCATCCCCTCCAGTCCAGAGCGTCCCCCCTACCCCCTTCTCTCTCCAACGGACCTACTATCTGTGCCCAAGTCTTCCCTTGCTATGCCCCACACCACTGCTATGCCCCACGCCCTTGCTCTGTCTTAACGCCTTCCCCTTCTATGAGCCAAACCAGTGCTATTCCATCCCTATTATGCTCCCCGTTAATGCTATGCCCTCCCTTGCTATGCCCCACGTCACTGCTACGCCTTCCTCTGCTATGCCCCGCGTCACTGCTACGCCTGCACCCCTTGTCGAGGGTACACATCGCATCAAGAACTTCAATAATAGCACTGTTATTTGTACATCTGGAAGCGCGGGTGTGACGTAAAGTAGCCTACTTCAGGATACGTCTTCAGGGAGGGGGGGAGGAGGGGGGAGGTTGGGGTTAGGTCACGCCCACATGCCCTCTCGCTGGTTGGTATTTCCTGAGTATGACGAGTCCTTGTGAGATGACCACCCTCCCCCCTCCCCCCTAATCCCCTTCCCACCCTTGGCCATCTCCCCTCCCCTTTCCCCTCGTACCCTCCCCTTCTACCCCCCCCCCCCCAACATGTAGTTTTAAGTCCTCGAGGCAAACCACAGCAACAGAGGGGGGCTTCTGTTTTCAATCTTTTCGTTTCTCTCTTTCTTTCTTGCTCTTTCTGGGGGCTTCTCTTTACATATATAAATATATATATATACATATATTTATTCATTTCACTCTCATTCTTTTTTCACTCTCATTATCGTACCTTCGTCTCTTCCTTCATATCTATTTCTATTTCTTTTTCTCTCTCTCTTTCTCTATCTATCTCTCTCTCTCTCTCTCTCTCTCTCTCTCTCTCTCTCTCTCTCTCTCTCTCTATATATATGTATGTATATATATATATATATATATATATATATATATATATATATATATTTATGTGTATAATATATATATATATATATATATATATATATATATATATATATATATATGTATATATATATGTATATATGTATATATATCCTTCATTTCCTTAAAACATTGCAACGACAAGAAATACAACTTCCAACTTCTGGACGGCGTCAATATGAGGGGAATGAGGGCATGAGAGTGACTTATGAGGCAGGAATGGGTTGTAAGGAAAAAACGCGAAAGGGAATAAAGAACAGAAGATTAACGCAGATTAACGGAAGTCAACCAAGGAGCAAGCGGAACACAACTAAAATATAATAAAAACAGAAGAAATAACACAAGCGAAATACAAGTAAAACACAAGGGGGACACAAACAAAGAACGAATAAAACCACAATCATAACACAAAACATGAATAAAACAACAATGAAACACAAACACAAATTTTAAAAATCACACAAAGCAGGAATAAAAAACAAACAAAAGTACGAATAAAAACACGAACAAAAACAAACAAAAACACGAATAAAAATACGAATAAAAGACAAACACAAAACATAAACAAACACAAACGCTCAAAAACATCACATTAGGCCACGCACACGAACAGCAACAAAGCCTACACACACCATTAGAATTTCCAAAAGAAAAAAAAAAGTATAAAAAGGGATAAAAAGATCTAATATAAAAAAAAAAAATTGAAGCTTCTGACGCAGTCCCCTTAGACTCCGAGGAGTTCTGGCCTGAACCAAAAAATATATATATTTCATATATCATAAAACAATATATAATATCTTTTAAAAATTAATTAATGTGTCCCCTGCTATATTCCTTATT
>NC_051403.1:25811447-25816447 GCF_015228065.2 Penaeus monodon
CTCTCTCTCTCTCTCTCTCTCTCTCTCTCTCTCTCTCTCTCTCTTCTCTCGCTGTCTCTCTTTATCTTTATCTCTGTCTTTGTCTCTGTCTCTGTCTGTCTGTCTGTCTTTCTTTTTTATTTCGTTTCGTTACTTGCTTAGTTCTTCTTTCTTCTTCTATCATCATTACTACAGTTATTATTAAAATCACCAAATCTCCATCATTAGCACCATTATATCGTCATAATTGCAAAATAATTGTTTCTCACCATTATCACATCAATATCACCATATCATCCTCACATCACCGCGATCATCACTCGCTATATCGTCTCCATCATATCTTTAAATCCCTTCATCACGATATCAGATACCACTAAAATTCTACACATCTTTCCGTCTATACTTATCATTCTTCCTCCTCCTCCTTCCTTCATCACTCCTTCTCTCTCCTCCTCCGCGTGCACTATAATAAAACACTATATATTTCCACCATAATCCTTCTATTTAAAATGATCGTGATATTCATATACACCCATTAGTCGCCATATTATTTTAAATAACCAACAAACACCGTAATTTAATGTTTTTAATACGAGGACGAACAAAAAACAAACAAACTGCACTTGATTGAATTAACAACCACCTGCCCAATCGAATCAAGTTCATCAAAATCAAATCAAGATTCTGAAGCCGTTTCTCGAATCCCTCACTAATCACCGAAATTCATTCATTTTCAACATTGCAACTTGGCTTCCTCTTTTTTTCTAATCAATTACATTTTCAACTCTAAAAATACTCTTGCTCTTTTTACCAATCAATTCCATTTCAACTGCTTCCTAAAAAAACGGTTTTGTAAAACGTCTTCCACGACCAACTCCTCGTAACGCTTTTAATACTTAAGTCTGCAACCTATTCCTTTACAATCGCGGCTCAACATTGCAATCGCTTCCTTAAAAAACGTCTAACATAACCAATTGCACGTAGACTAGTGCAGTTAATACTTAATAATTTATTTCCTTTTGCCATTTCTTTACAACCAGACTGAAAAAAAAACGAAAAAATGACAAAGAAAGAACGAAATAAAATGAGCATACAAGGCCAATAACCAAAAAAGGAAAAAAATGTAGTAGTAATAATCACTAATTTGCAGATTCTGACAAGGAAAAAAAAATGAGAATGAAAAAAAAAATCTACATGTATATTTTTTGTGTAAAATCCAATAAAAATATGAAAAATCAATACGAATCAATAAAAAAACAATTCTTTTCCAGTCCAAGGTCAATTCTTAAGACTCAAAAGACCACAAACAAACCCTTTTCCCCCTTCCTTACGCCCTCTCAACACCCCCCCCCCCACTTCCCCCAGGACAAACAACAGCACTTCCAAGGCCAACAAACGAAATTGTGGTTTGGAGGATGCACCATATGTGTTTGTTGGAGGGGGAGGGGGAGGGAGAGAACCAGGTCCCCGGTAGAGCAGCAGAAACGCCATGGTAGCCGAGATACCATAAATCCACGATGGAAAAAAGCGGCAAAAATGCGAGATTGTAACCCTGTCGGCGCGGACTCTTGAGATCGGCAAAAACTGCTTGAGGGCGGAGTGTGCGTGCGTTCATGCGTGCTACGCGTTCGAACACTGGCGTTCCCGAGGGCTGAGTTCTTGGCCTTTCCGTCTCCTCTTGTCCGCCGAAGCCGAACGTAAGGGAAGAATTAAGAAATGCAAAGAAGAAAAACAAGAAAAGGTAAGAAAGACGAGACGAGGTAAGCAAGAGAAGAGAGAGCGACGAGGACGGCGGCGGCGGCGGCGGGAAGGAGAGAGCGGGAGAAACGGAATCCCACTGCAGACACATTACCTCTTCGCGTCGGCGCAGCGTCCTCGGAGCACAGGTAACCGGAGCCTTCGGAGGAGACAGCCGTATGGGTTGCCATCCCCCCTCACCCCCGCCCCCTCCTGCGGCGCTGCACACGGCGTCGGGACACGAGGGCGCCCGCCGCCCCGATTCATCCGCCTCCGATCTCGGCTCGGTAAACGGGCACTAAAACCACCGGTCACTCGCGCGCTCACTCTGGCACTCCCTGGCACTCTGCGGCGCACGTGGACTATGACCGGGGCCCCGAGGCGAAGCTGAAGGCACCTGGGTAGCGGTTCCTGCCCCGCCGCTTCCCCTCACCCCCTCCCTCCTCCCCACCGCACCGACAAGTACTGTTGCGTAACCGGAGGCTGGGCCACTCGGGGCGCCACTTCACTCCTCCATTCCTCGCTCTCGTGCATTCGGGCTCGCCCTCGACCTCGCACTCGCCCTTCTACATCCCTGCCTCTTGCTTTCGCCGCGTTACATCTCGTCTCTCGGTCGTCCTTCTCGTTTCTAGCATCTCGTCTCTCTCTCTCTCTCTATCTCCACCTCCCCTTCCATCTTCCACTCCATCTCCCTCTCCCTTTCCCTCTCCCTCATCCCTTCCCCTCTCCCTCTCCGAACACAACGCGCCCCAACCGTTTCGCCTTCCCCTCCGCTATTCCGTCTGCCGCTACCGGTTCTCCAGAACAGATGCGTCCCTCAGCCAAAGGACGCGGCAGGAGGGACCAGGACGCAACAGTTCCAGCGCATAAGAACACTACCTCAGACACCAGCTTCAAAGGCGAAAAAGACGATAAAGAAGAAAAAAACGCCAATTTATTATTATTATTATTATTTATTACTTTATTTACTTTTTTTGTATTCGCCGACACAAGATGACAAATTAGAAAAAAGACAGGCAAAGAGAAGATAAAGATGAGAGAGAAAAAAAGTATTACTTTCCTTACATTCTTTTTTTTTATCTTCTTTTCTTTTCTGCAACTTCCTCTCCCGACCCGAATCCCAAAGACCCGAGCGCAGATCACTCGACACCGGCGGGACCTCCTTTCCCCGCCGTACGGAGCGCATTCCTCTCCCCTCTCCCGGACACACGACACCGCCCTGCCGAAACCATAGGCCACACTCGCCCTGCCACTTAGCCCCCCTGCCCCACTTGCTGCTTAGATATTCTGCCATCCCGTCATCCTGTCACCTTGCTGCTCAGACACCTTGCGATCCTGTCACCCATTTGTCACTCAGATCTCCTGCCTCCTTGCCACTCTGCCACACCGCCACCTTGCATCACCGCCTTTACCTAATCATTTTATGCAGTGGCATGTCTTCATCTAACAAACAGGAAATCATCCTAATCACAAGGCGATCTTCACATCAAACACCATTACAGCACAGAACAAATACATCATAACCACCATGCCCTCTTCTTCGTTATTAAGCATGAACCACAAAGGCACCCAATACCAAACAGCAGCAGAAAAGCCGTCTTCCCTGCGAGGCCGCCGGAGGGCACGGAAAACCCAGCAGCGGTACCGGGAGAAATCCGTCGAGAGGTTATGCAAGAAGGGGGCGGGTGGATGGAGGCCGCTGCGTCGTCCTCACAGCCGCCGTCACCCGATACCCGATACCCGACACCCGTCACCCGTACCCAAACACGTGTAGACGCCATCCCCATCACCCGGTAACAGCAGGGTGACCTCAAGTACAGGTGTTATCATCCTCCCGCCGGCGCATGTTCGTCTGGAGGCTGATGTTGGTCCCCTTTCGTCTGGGGGAGAGAGACTGCTGCAACGGAAACGCGCAATTGCATGCGCCGTGAACAACTGGCTTTGTTTCGGATCGTCGAGATTTTCGGTCGTACTCTCTCCCTCTACTTCTTCTCTCTCTATTTATTTCTCCCTCCGTTTATATTGTTATCTTCTTTCGCTCGCACCCTCTTTCTCTGTCTTTCTCTCTCTCTCCCTCCTCTCTCCCTCCCTCTCCTCTATTCCTCTCCATCCCTCCTATTCCTCTCTCCATCACTTCCTCTATTTCTTCCCCCTTTCTCTCTAACCACTAACACGACATATAAAAACCACACCTGACCCCTTGACCCTAATGACCCCTGAAGCTTAGGTGGAATTTGCACGTGACATTATAAGTTGCAGATTACTACTTGTCTGCAAACTCTCTCTAAAATTCTCTCTCCCTCGCTTTCTCTTTATTTTGCGACCTCCTCTTGCCTTTGTGTCTTCCGTCGGTCTTTCTATTTGTCTATCGGGTTTGTCTGTCTGCCTGAATATATACCTAACTACTTACCTACCTACCTACCTACCTACCTACCTACCTACCTACCTATCTATCTGTATATCTCCCTATCTACCTACCTGCCACTCTCCCTCAAGCACAAACCCAGAAAGCACTGTGACAGCAAGCAAAACGCAAAATCTCCCACCCAAAACACAAGAACGAGAAGCCGGAAGCACAAAGACACCTTTAGGGGCGTCAGCAACAGGGCTCGAACCCCCCACCCTACCCCCACTCCCCAAAACATCTCCACCACCCCTTGCTCCCTCCTTACACCTCCTCTACCCCTACCCCAACCCCCAAGTCCCCTCCCAATACCCCTAGTAATACCTACCCAATATCCCATACCCCCTACCCACAACCCCCTTGCAACACCCCTCCAGCCCTACCCCAAGCCCCCCCCAATACCCTTAGTAACACCTAACCTCTACCCACTACCCCCTCCCCCACACTATCCTCTATCCCAAGCATTCATGGAGATCCAATTATATCCATTCTAGAGAACCTACTTTATCCTTGGTCGGAAACTCAATGCTCTTGTCGGCTGCCCTTCTTCGCCTGTTTGTTCCACCAACAAGCCCCCCCCCCCTCTCTCTCTCTCTCTCTCTCTCTCTCTCTCTCTCTCTCTCTCTCTCTCTCTCTCTGTCATTCTACCTTTCTCCTTCTCTCTCTCCTTCTCTTACCCTTTTTCACTCTCCCTCCCATTCTCCTTTTCCTTTTACTATCCTTCTCCTTCTCCTTCTCCCTTTTCCTTTCCTCCTCCTCCTCCCACTCCCTCTCCCACTCCTTTTTCTCCTATTTCTCACTCTCCCTCTCCCTCTCCTTCTCCTTCTCCATCTACCAAACACCTTCACACACAGCAAGCAATTAATGCCACCAAGAT
>NC_051403.1:25821447-25823947 GCF_015228065.2 Penaeus monodon
CTGGTGTGGTGTTGATGGCGTAGTATTGATTCTAAGGTGATGATGATGGTGTGGTGTTTATGATGTGGTGTTGATGCTGGTGTGGTGGTGTTGCTATTCCTTCTGCTGTTCCTACTTTTCCTTCATTCTTATCACTAGAAACACCTGCTCCTCTTCACCGACCAGCAATTATTTTCCTTCTTCTCTTATCCTCTCCACTCCCTATTTTCTCCTCTTCCTTCTCCAACCTCCTCCTTTTTCCCCTCCCCTCTTCTCCTTCTCCTATCCCTTTTCCTTCTCCTCTTTCGCCTCCTCTCCTCTCCCCTCTCCTCATCCTCTTCCTACCCTCCCCTCTCCTTCTCCTCCTCCCCCTACCCTCCCCTCTCCTTCTCCTCCCCCTACCCTCTCCTCTCCTCCTCCTCCCCCTACCCTCCCCGCTCCCACCCCCTCCTCTTCCTCTCCTCCTCTCAGAAGTGACGTTGACACAGGGCGGGCCGTGTAAACGCGGTCTGGTGCGTAGCGTGGCGATATGGCAACACAGTGTTTGTTGTGGTCGGTTGTACTCCGAAGGGTCACTTAGGGAACGTCTTCTAGGTCATATATATATATATACATACATACATACATACATACATACATACATACATACATACATACATACACACATACATACAGAGAGGGGAAGGGGAGGGAGAAAGGGAGAGAAGGAGAGGGAGGGAGAGAAGGAGAGGGAGGGAGAGAAGGAGAGGGAGGGAGAGAAGGCAAGTGACCGAGATACATTAGACGAAGCAGATGAGAAAAAAAATATTGGATGTAAGCGATTGTTAAAAAAAATAATAATAAATTAGTTAATTAATTTAAAAATGCTGATACATAATACGTATCATACTCACTCCTTTTTATTTTGACAAATCTCCACACACTCACCTGTCGAAAAGAAAAAAGAAAAAAAGGAAAAATTAGTCACAACAAAATCCAAATTATAAACAATACACATATTTCTATGTTCGTACAGACAAAACGAAACAAGGAAACTCAAAAAGTACACTGATCTACGAGAATCCCTTTTCTAAAGAGCAGCAGTTTCTAAATTCATTTTCGCAAAAGAGGGAGGGAGGGAAGGAGGGAAGGAGGGAGGGAGGGAGAGAGATAACTCAAAAAAGTACATTAATATACGAGGATTCTTTTTCTAAAGTAAACACAGTGATACACATACTGCACTGACGGATGAAGAAACGTACTTCGGACAGAAGGAGAGAAAGAATAAAAGATGGACGGAAAAGACAGGAGGATAGCTAGGGCAGAAGGAAAAAGATGATGAGGGAAGGATAGAAATAAGGAAATAATAGATAGGCATAAGATAGAAAAAATAAAAAATAAACTACATGCAATCTGAAGAAAGGATAGAAAGAAAGATGAGAGAGAGAGAGAGAGAGAGAGAGAGAGAGAGAGAGAGAGAGAGAGAGAGAGAGAGAGAGAGAGAGAGAGAGAGAGAGAGAGAGAGAGAGAGAGAGAAAGAAGGAAGAAGGACAAGAGAGAAAAGATAGAAAGTCCTGACTGCTACGTCTCAGCAGCAGGAGGACGCACAGGAGCGGAGTGCGGCCTCCTCTGCTTCTCTCTAACCTACTTAGGCGCAGCGCCCCTTCGGACAGCGGGTCAAAGAAGACGAGAGCCTCAGTCGGGTCTTTATAAACAGTAAGAAGCCCCTTTTCTCATGAGTTAATGGCTATATGGAGAGCTGTTATGTACGTAAATACATATACACGTATTCGTTTATTTTGCCTGTCTCTGTCTGTTTGTCTGTCTCTCTCTCTCTCTCTCTCTCTCTCTCTCTCTCTCTCTCTCTCTCTCTTCTCTCTCTCTCTCTCTCTCTTCTCTCTCTCTCTCTCTCTTTTCTCTCTCTCTCTCTCTCTCTCTCTCTCTCTCTCTCTCTCTCTCTCTCTCTCTCTCTCTCTCTCTCTCTCTCTCTCTCTCTCTCTTTCTCCCTCCCTCTCCCTCTCTCACACATTCACCCAACTAAGAAACGTATCACATGACCAAGAACCACCCAAATAAATCAGCTTAGCAATACAGGACATCCTTTAACCAGTTTCCCAGTATTTCCCAAGCGGCCGTCGAGGAGGAGGGGGGGAGGGGCGAGGGGGGGTGAAGAACACATACGCAGCTGTTCGCTTGTAGGCCTATGCCCCCCCCCCCCACCAATCACACTCACGGGTTAACGCGAACATTCTGTCCTCAGGTCTATGGGTAAGCATCCTTCCCACGGGGGAGATGGAGGGAAGGAGGGAAGGAGGGAGGGAGAGTGAAAGGGGAGAAGGATAGGTGGGAAAGGGAGGAATGGAAGGTGGGAAGGGGGAAGAGTGAAGGGGAAAGGGGAAAGATTAAGAGGGAGAGAGGGAGAGAAAGAGAAAGGGGGAGGGGGAGGGAGGGAGGGAGGGAGGGAGTAAGGAAGGAAGAGAGAGAGAAAGATAGATAGATAGATAGATAGATAGATAGATAGAGAGAGAGAGAGGCACAATAA
>NC_051403.1:25826447-25843947 GCF_015228065.2 Penaeus monodon
GAAAAAAATCGAAGTTGGAAGAACACATCTTGTTTTCCTTTTTTTTCATAATCAAAGATGGCGAATCCCGTTCCTCTCCCAGAATCCTTAAATGTTTACTTACGGAACCGCGGGATGGGAGGATGTACTTGGGGAGGTGATGGGGGAGGGGGGAGAGGGGGGAGGGGGAGGAGAGGGAGGATGAGAAAGGGGAGAGGGGGAGGGAGGGAGGGGAGAGGAGAAAGGGGAGAGGGGGGATAAGGAGGATGAGGGGAGAGGAGAAAGGGGAGAGAGGGGTGAGGGTGTAAGGGAGAGGGATGGGACGGGGCGGGGTAGACGGGGCTGTGGCGGAAATACAAACAGACCTCTCCTCTCAACCTGTTTTCCCTTGTTTTTTTCTTTTCATCTGTTCTCTTCCGGGTTTGCCCTTCCTCGAGTCACGTCGTATCAGCAAACGTTTTGTTTATATATATATTTGATGTGTAAGTATCACAGTAATCTTTATCATCATTTTAATTACCATCATCCACATCACAACAATAATCATCATCACGATCAACACCTTCATCCTGATCATTACCACAGTCATCACCACCATAGCCACCATCGTCTTCATCCTGACCATCACCATCGACACCATTACCAGTCTGATCACCACCACCATCATTTTCATGGCCTCATTCATTATTTCCACGTCTAACTTCTCGAATCAAAACAGACCGCTTTCTATCGTCTGTTTATAAACAATAAATGGCTGTTTATGACCATTCCTCGTTCTATCTCTAGTTTTTTTTTTTTTTTTTTTTTTGACTACCGTCCCTCTCTCTCTATCTAAACCCCAACTCCCTCTTTCTTTTCTTCCTCCTCTCCTCTTCCTTCCTTCTTCTTCTCCTCCTCCTGCTCTATCCACATCACTTACATTCGTATCCTCCCCTGTCCACCTTTTCATCTATCTCTATCTCCTCTCCGCTCCTGCTCTCGACCAGCTCCACCAGGATCAGTCTGAAGCGTCCTTGGGAATTTCATCAGCGCCGCCTATATCGGTTTCTTCTGAGCTACACCTCTCCCAATTAATGTTTCGTTCTCTTCGCTCCTCTCTCTTTTTCTCTTTTCTCTCTCTCTCTCTCTCAAACGCCTTCCCTCCTCCTCAACCTTCCCTATCTGCCCTTACCCTCCCACCCCCACCCCATTATTTTCTACCTTTTACTCCTCCCCGCAACATCCCTCCCCCCTCCCCAACCAGCTAATCCGCCCCCAATCCCCATTCTCCGTCCCAAAACATACAAGACAGCTAACGACGTGTGTGAAGAAGCTGAATGGGCGGAGCGAATGGGCGGCAATGGTATTACATCTTCAGCGCCGACATGCATCGTGGAAGAAGGGAATGGAAATGGAGGACGAGGTGGACAAGAGGGAGGGAGGGAGGGAGGGAGGGATGGGAAGAGGGAGGGAGGAAGAGGAAGGGTAACTGGAGGAAGAGGAGGATAAGAGGGAGAGAGGGAGGAAGGGATAAAAGGATGGGGAAGGAAGGAGGAAGGGAGGGAGGAAGGGAGGGAAGTGGAAGGTAAGAGAGAATCAGAATCAGGGAGAGACGATATTATATATATTATATATATATTATATAATATATATATATATATATAATATATATATATATATAATATATATATATAATAATATATATATATATATATATATATATATATATATATTATAAAGAGAGAGAGGAGAGAGAGAGAGAGAGAGAGAGAGAGAGAGAAGCAGAGAAGCTTAATCCCTTATAATTATACATATACAGAAAGAGAAGCAGGGAAGCTTAGTCCCTTATATATATATATATATATATATATATATATATATAATTATAATAATATATATATATATATATATATATATATATATATATATATATATATATATATATATATATATATATATAGAGAGAGAGAGAGAGAGAGAGAGAGAGAGAGAGAGAGAGAGAGAGAGGAGCAGAGAGAGCGAGAGAGCGAGAAGAGAGCGGAGAGAGAGAGAGAGAGAGAGAGAGAGAGAGAGAGAGAGAGAGAGAGAGAGAGAGAGAGAGAGAGAGAGAGAGAGAGGGAGGGAGGGAGGGAGGGAGGGAGAGAGGGAGAGAAGGAGAGAAGCTTAGTCCTTTTAATCTGATTAATTACCAACGGATTAAATCGGCCTACACGGATAGTGAGGCGCGGTGGGAACCCTACACTGCATGTGATGGGGGTGAAGGGGGGGGGAGGCGGTGGGAGGAAAGAGGAGTGTTGGATGACGGGGAGAGAGGGAGAGAGGGAGGGAGAGGGAGAGAGGGAGAGAGGGAGGGAGAGGGAGAGAGGGACAGAGGGAGGGAGAGGGAGAGAGGGAGGGAGAGGGAGAGAGGGGGAGAGGGGGAGGGAGAGAGAGAGACAGAGAGAGAGAGAGAGAGAGAGAGAGAGAGAGAGAGAGAGAGAGAGAGGGAAGGGGGGGAGAGAAGGGAAGAGGGAGCTAGTGAAGGAGGGAAATAGAAGCAGACTATTAAACGCAGGAGTTGGAGAAGCTGAAGAAGAATGGAGAGAAATGAAAGAGAGAGAAAGGATAAAGAAGTGAAAGGAAAGAAGGAAGAAAGGACCGTACAAAGAAAGGAGGGAGTAAGCACAAGTGAAAAGAACTCAGAAGGGAGAGCCAGAAAAAGAAGAAATAAAGGGGACGTAGAAGAGTGAGAAAGAAGACGAAAGGGAAGAAAAAAAAAGAGAGAAGACATGCGAAACGTGGGAAGAAAAAACACAAAAACCTCTATGAAAGGAAAGAGATTAAGATTTAAGAAAGAGGAACCACAAGGAACCCTGATAAAAAAAGGAATAAAAAAAAAACTCAATAATAGATGTTCAAAGGCGAAAAGAATGGATTGAGAAAAGAGAAAAGAAAAATTGAAGGAGAAAGGAACCAAGGAAAGAATGAGAATAAAGGGTAGCCACGCAACCCACGGATTTGGGAATGAAGCTTTGCAAAGAATCGAACAAGGGAAGGAGCCAATGCGTGAATGAGCCTCGCGCGCGCGCGCGCGTGTGTGCGAGAGAGAGAGGATGGGAAGAATGCAAGCGTATTCATACACGGACATACGTACATTTTCCTCTTCCTCTCCACACAGAAACACACACACACACACACACACACACACACACACACACACACACACACACACACACACACACACACACACACACACACAACGCAGTAGCGGCCGCGAGCATGAGGCCGAACCGAATGCGATAATGGCTGGAGTCAATTATTGAGAGACCCGACTTCCGCCCTTATCGCCCCCACCCCCTTCAACCCACCCACATCTGGCACCGGAAGAACGCGATTTGGGACCCGGATAATGATCATCATAAAAGTGATATATCTACATACATACGCATATTCTCGGACTGGACGTAAGCATTCCAGACTGACGTGTGTGTGTGTGTGTGTGTGTGTGTGTGTGTGTGTGTGTGTGTGTGTGTGTGTGTGTGTGTGTGTGTGTGTGTGTGTGTGTGTGTGTGTGTGTGTGTGTGTGTGTGGCGCGTTTGCGTGCGTGTTTTTAAGCTTGACAAATAACAGGGGAAAAAAGTGGCAGATGTATATAACCGTAGGATTTATGTGACAATTATTAATAACAAAGTAGGTTTGATACAGCTTTGGCTTAAGTGATATATATAACAGAAAAGGAAGTGACAGATGTTCAACTTTATTTTGAATGATACACTAGCCTTTTGGTTCCGGATTTTAAATAGATTAAATAGAGTTTAAATAGAGTTTAAATAGAGGCGTATGATCAAATAACGAAGGTCAGAGGCAGTAAACAGTGAAGTAAACATCACTGCTAAAGAAAACATGCGGACTATTGCATATCTTGGTGAGAGAGAGCGATAGCGAGAGCGAGAGAGAGAAGAGAGAGAGAGAGAGAGAGAGAAGAGAGAGAGAGAGGAGAGAGAGAGAGAGAGAGAGAGAGAGAGAGAGAGAGAGAGAGAGAGAGAGAGAGAAGGGGGGGGGGGGGGGGGGGGGGGGGGGCAGGACATGGAGAGGAAGGGAGAGAGAAGGAGAGAGGGAGGGAAGGAGGGAGATCCATCTCTTCTCTTTATTCTCCTTTGTTCCCTTCCGTTCCTTTCCTTTCCCCTCCCCTCCCCCCTTTCCCTTCAGTCACCCTTCACTCCAGCTACACTTCCCTTCCGCCTTCACTCTCCCGCCATCATCCCTCCACCATCCCTCCTTTCCTCCCTCACTCTCCCTCCACCATCCCTCCTTTCCTCCCTCACTCTCCCTCCACCATCCCTCCTTTCCTCCCTCACTCTCCCGCCATCATCCCTCCACCATCCCTCCTCTCCTCCTTCACCCTCCCTCCACCACCCCTCCCCATCCCCCCATCCCCACTCCCGCACCCCCTTGGGGACAATCACATAATGGGGAGGAAGAAAGGGGGAAGCTCAAGGAAGAAATTGAAATGGGGTGAAAATTGGCTCCCGGACGCCGCGAGTGGCAGCGAGAGGGGGGGAGCAGGGGGGGGGGGTAGGGTAGGAGGAGAAGGAGCAGGAGGAAGAGGAAGAGGAGGAGGAGGAGAAAGAGAAAGAAGGGAGAAGGGAGTGTCGCATAACAAACATTCTGGATCATCATGTCGCCTGTCCTGTCCGCTCTATGCACTTGCAAATTGTTTACTATCTATTTATTTCTATTTCTATTTATCCATTTCTATATATCTATCTCTATCTCTCTACCTATTTATTTATCTATCTACCAATTTGCACATGTATATACATATACATAGATATTCAGTAAATTGAGCGAGTATGATTGTTTGTCCGTGTTTGTGGGCGTACGAGTGGGCGTGGGTGTGCGAGAGGGTGTGGGTGTGCGAGGGGGTGTGCGATTGGGTATGCGTGTGGGTATGCGCGTGGGTGTGCGTGTGGGTATGCGCGTGGGTGTGCGTGTGGGTGTGTGTATGGGCGTGCGTGTGCAAGCGTGCGTGTACGGATGACTTGCTTATTAACTCGACCTCCCCTTGCTCCCTAAACCCTCACGCCATTCAGTGTCGTCTTTCCCCTTTCCTCGGGATATAACTCCATCCCCCACAGCACATCACAAAAGCCACAGGGATCCTTCGCCCTCTCCCCCCCCCCCTTCTCCTCAACCCCCCTTCCACACACCCATGTCCTCCTCTCCATAATTCCTATTCCTCATCCCCTTCCCCCTGGTTCTACCCCCCCCCCCCACACCCCAGGGACGCGCCCCCAGGGAAGAGCCGCCATTGAAACCATCAGCGCCGCTTAAGCTCAGACCCCGCGACGTGTCATTGTCTCGTTACGCAGGAGAGAGAGGCGAGGAGGATGCGAAAAAGAGGCGAAGAGGAGATAAGGGAGAGGTAAGAGGGAGGCCAGCAAGAGGCGGAAAGGAAGCGAAGAAGAGACGAAGAGGAGATAATGAGGAGGTAAGAAGGAGACAAGGAAAAGGCAAGAAACAGGTGAAGAAGAGATGAGAAAGAGGGGAGAAAGAAGCGAGGCAGAGGCGAGGAAGGAGGCAAGAAAGAGGAGATAAGGAATAAACAGGAGGAGGAGGAGGTAAGGAGGCAAAAGGGAAGACGGACACACAAAATCCGCAGCATTGAGGCAAGAAAGAAGCAAAGGGGACAGCATGAAGGCGAGACGAAGATGAAGCAAGGAAGAAGCAAGAAGGAGAGGAGGAGGCGAGAAGGAAAGAACTCCAGATGCAAGGAAAAGGCAAGAAGGAAAGAAGGAAAGAAAAAGGCCAAGTCGAGTTTACGCCAAGCGACCCCCTGAGGCCGGTAAGGGTGCACGCGGGAGGAGAAACAAGCAAATAAGGTAAAAGGAAAAACAAGAAAGAGAAAAAGAAGGCAAGGCAGATAACTAGAAGGATAGCAAGAAGAACAAGAAGGAATACAAGGAGGAAAACAAGAAAGAAATAATACAAGCAAGCAAAGGAGAAGGCAAAATTGCACGCAAACAGAAAACTAGGAGGAAGGGACGCTAGAATGAAATAAACAAGAACAAAGCAAACTTAAAAGCAAAAAGCGCACGCAATCAAGGAGTGAGGAAAGCGGGACAAACGGCAAGCAAGCAAGATCTTCGCGAGGTTCAAGCAAGCATTTAAAAAAAAAAAAAAATAATAATAATAATGAATTATAAAAAAGGAAAACGAATATTTCATACAATCTTATTTTGTATTTTATTATTTATTCTATGAAAAAACAACAGAAGGATAACAGTAATAAAGAGAAACAATTCTCCTTCATCTCATCTCTATTCCATATTTATCATTTATCTACGCATTTCCACACACACTGGAGGCTAAAGGTTACGGGTGCAGCTATGTTACATTTATCACCATATAAAAAGATAAATAAATTGGAAAACAACCACACGACCTTCAAGGATGATTGGCGCCGCTCCTCCATGCACCCAAATGCACCAAATATCTAAAACGCATTTCAATCGAGAAAAACACCGACGAAAGGGCGCACCAAACACTCCTAAAGGCATAATACAGTATGGTTTTATTTCTCTCTTTCTTCTCTGTCGATCTTCCAGTCATCTCTCATTGTGTCTCCATCTCTTTGTCTCTTCTATTCTCTCTCTTCATCTTTCTGTCTCGTCTCATCTCGTCTCGTTTACTCACACTCACTCACTCACTCTCACTCTCACTCGCTCTCTCTCTCTTACTCTCACCCGCTCTTCTTCCCCATCCCTCACTCTCTCTCACTCACTTCTCTCTCCCTCTCCCTTACTCTCTCTCTCTCTCTCTCTCTCTCTCTCTCTCTCTCTCTCTCTCTCTCTCTTCCCTTCCCCTTCCTTCCCTCCTTCCCCATCCCTCCCTCCCTCCTTCCCCATCCCATCCATCTCTCCCATCCCCATCCCTGTCCATCCATTCCCATCCCTCCCTCTCTCTCTCTCCCTCTTCCTCTCTCCCCAAAGCAAAAAAGATGAAACGAAATAAGGCAAAGACGAAGAAGCAGCCAACTGACGGCCTCCTCCTCCAGAAGTCCTCGGCCCTTACGTAACACTCTTCACGCGCCCCTAAGACACGGGCTGGGCGTCCGGTCCGGCATCTCGCGCTCGGCCTGGGAAATTCGCCTCGCGGATTCACACACGGCCGCCTGGGCTTCTGATTCGTTCAGTTTCGCGTTTCTGTTTGTTTTCTGAGCTCTGTTTTTGATTTGTATATTTTTTCTTGGTATCTTTAATGTCATTTTCTTCATTCTTATTTGTATCATTTTCATGGCTGTTATCATTATCATTATCATTACTATTATCATTATCATTGCTGTCATTATCACTATCCCGTTTACAATCATTATCATTGTTATCATTGTAGTTATCATTGCTACTTCTGTTGTTGTCGTTGTTATTATCACTGTTGTTGTTGTTATAACTGTTATCATCGTTATCATCATAATCATTATCATCATCATTATCATTATCACTATTATTAGTTGTTACTAATGCTAATATTCTACATCTATGTATACAGTAGACAGAACATAGAAGATGAATGGACGAATGGACGGATGAGAAAGAGAGAGAGAGAGAGAGAGAGAGGAGAGAGAGAGAGAGAGAGAGAGAGAGAGAGAGAGAGAGAGAGAGAGAGAGGGGGGGGGGGGGTCACAAACCAGAGCACATCAACAACAATGGACATCGAAGGGGTACTGCCATATATTTCTCGGCCATGAGTCACTGCCTCGAGTGAATCATCTTAGCCCTCCTTAGAAGTTGTCAAGGGAGTGGGGAGGGGGGGAGGGGAGGGAGGAGGGGGGTGAGAAGGGAGGAGAGGGAGGAGGGGGGGAGGTGAGAAGGGAAGAGAGGAGGAGGAAGAGGAGGAGGAGGAAGAGGAGGAGGAGGAGGAGGAGGAGGAGGAGGAGGAGGAGGAGGAGGAGGAGGAGGAGGAGGAGGAGGAGGGAGGGAGAGGTGGTAGTAGGGAGCAAGGTGGGAGAAGAGAGGAGAGAAAGTTTAGGAAGGAGGGATACGAGACATAGGAGAAGAGGTGGGAGGAAAAAAGAACAGAGAGAAAAGAGAGAGGGGGAGTGAGAGAAGCGAGAGAAGAGGCGCGGCAGAAGCTCGCCGCCCAGGTCAAGCGCTCGGCACCGAAGGCCTCACCTGGGCAAAAACCTCCCCAGGTGACCCTGACAAGACACGCACTGATTTATTTTTCTCTCTCTCTTTCTCTTTGTCTTTCCATTTCTTTCTCTTCCTTTCTCCCTCTTTCTTTCTTTCTTCCTCTTTCTTTTTTTCTCTCCCTTCCATTGTATTTTTTTCTCTCTGTCTTCCTCCCACACAAACACACACACTCTCTTTTCTCTTCTCTTCTCGTCTCTTCTCTGTCTCCCTCCCACCCTCCCTCCCTTCCTCCCTCCTTCCTTCTCTCACCTTCACCCTCTCTCTCTCTCTCTCTCTCTCTCTCTCTCTCTCTCTCTCTCTCTCTCTCTCTCTCTCTCTCTCTCTCTCTCTCTCACCATGACACCCCTTAGGTCATCGTCACCTGGGATTCCCCGACGTAGCAGCTGCACCCTCGTGATGACTGGTGATGACTCGTCTGTATATTTGTCAAGGTGAGCCCATGACAGCACACACACACCTGCCGACGAGCCACAAGCAAGGCCGGAGCACCTGGCAGGCACCTTGTCTCATGACCCGCCCCCCGCGACGCCGCTCATGATAGATGAAGTCATATGTGTGTGTGTGTGTGTGTGTGTGTGTGTGTGTGTGTGTGTGTGTGTGTGTGTGTGTGTGTGTGTGTGTGTGTGTGTGTGTGTGTGTGTGTGTGTGTCGTGTTGGGGTGCGTGTGTGAGGGAGAGAAGAAAGGAAGGAAGGAGATAGAGGAAGAGAAATGGAGAGGGAGAGGGAGAGGGAGAGGGAGAGGGAGAGGGAGAGAGAGAGAGAGAGAGAGAGAGAGAGAGAGAGAGAGAGAGAGAGAGAGAGAGAGAGAGAGAGAGAGAGAGAGAGAGAGAGAGAGAGAGAGAGAGAGAGAATGAGTGAGAGTATGAGTGTGAGTATGAACATGTGTACGTAAGTGCATGGATGTGTGCCAATAAATAATAACAATAAATCTTTCTTCCTAAAGAGGATTAAGTGGACGTGATAAGACTCGCCCCCCCCCTCGTCTTCGGCTGAGTCACCCGGAACCATCGGAAACCTTATTTCTTTCTCGATTTATCTTTCCCTTTTTTGTCTCGCTCTTTCTCCTTTTCTTTTTCTGTCTTTCTGCTTCTCTCGTTCTCTTCCTCTCTCTCTCTCCCTCTTACTCCTTCTTTATCTTCCTCTTTCTCTCTCTTATTCTCACTCCCTATTTTTTTTTCTCTTATTTTTTTCTCTCCTCTTCATTTCTCTTTCTTCTCTCTCTCTCTCTCTCTCTCTCTCTCTCTCTCTCTCTATCTATCTATCTCTATCTCTCTCTTTCCCTTTCACTTTCTCTGTCTCTCCCTTTTCCTCTATCTTTCTCTATTTCCCTCCTTCTCTTTCTCCTTTCCCCCTTCCCTCTCCTCTCCCACGACACCCGAAAATCGTAGACTCATCTCCCGCACAAGCGAAGTGATGGTCGTTGGGATTTGAGTAAATATGGAAAAAAGGGAGAAGAAAAAGGAATAACAATAGCGATGATGATAATGATGGTGGTGATTATAACAACAACAAAAATAATAATAATAACAATCATGATGATAATGATAACAGTAACTGTAGTAGTAAAAAGAAAAAGAAAAAGAAATTGATGATGAATAAGAAAAAAAAGAAAGTAAGTATTCTTCTCCCAATTATCTTGCATTATCTTCCCCCTCTTCATCCTTCCTCTTATCCCTCCTCCTCCTCCTCCTCCCACACCAACTCCTACTCCTACTCTTTCAATTCCTCCCCTTCACCCTCTTCCTCTCCCTCATTCCTACTGTAACTCCAACTCCTCCTCAAACTCTTCCTCTCTCACCTCCTCCTCCTCCTGTTTCTCTCCCACCTCCAACTCCAACTCCTCGTTCTACTCCTCTTCCTCTCCGTCCTCACAACAGCCCAAACAGAAACGAAAGGTCATGGCTCCGAATTGACCAAACATTATCTTTCTCCTTTCATTTTGCACACGTCTTCCTTCTCCGTCGTTCGTGGGGATTATACACAAACGGTCAAAGAAGAGGCTAAAAGGAGGTAAAAGGGAATAGAGAATGGGGAGAGAGGGGAGAGGGGAAGGGGAGGAGGGAGAGAGGAGGGAGGAAGGAGTATGGAGAGGGGAAGGAATATACACACAAACACGCACGAGAGAGAGAGAGAGAGAGAGAGAGAGAGAGAGAGAGAGAGAGAGAGAGAGAGAGAGAGAGAGAGAGAGAGAGAGAGAGAGAGAGAGAGAGAGAGAGAGAGCGGAGTGAGTACACCACAGACTTACAGAGTGAGTGCATTGGCGAGTTTGCATTAGCGAGTACGTGATAAAGGTTTCGCCATAAAGTGAAATGCGAGTTTGTACCACCGCGTTCTGGTCCAATTACTGTACTTTCTTGGTGTGTACTGCGCTAACAGAAGGTCACTCACCCGCCCCATGCATGCCCCCTATCCCCCAATACCCCCCTCCCCCTCTCCCGCCCCATGCCCACACATACTCCAAATGCAACTGACATCAACGACAATTTCTTGTGGCCAAACCGCAACGCTGGGCATTGTGTAAAGAATTCGACACACTCGAACACACACACACACACACACACACACACACACACACACACACACACACACACACATACACACACACACACACACACACACACGCACACGCACACACACAATGTGTATATATAGACATGTTTATATATATCTATGTACTTATGTAACGATATATATATATATATATATATATATATATATATATATAGAGAGGAGAGAGAGAGAGAGAGAGAGAGAGAGAGAGAGAGAGGGAGAGAGAGAGAGAGAGAGAGAGAGAGAGAGAGAGAGAGAGAGAGAGAGAGAGAGAGAGAGAGAGAGAGAGAGAGAGAGACAGAGAGAGAGACAGAGACAGACAAGAGGCAGCTAATCAGACAAATCTAGAGTGAATAAAACGAGAAAACAAAGGAAAAGCGACAGAAGACAACAGAAATTATACAAAAACCAGCTTCGGGTTCACAAGGAAACGCTGCTTCTCTGTAACGAAATCCTGCAACGCTCAAGGTTCAACACAGAAACATAACCTTACTTGATTGCTACCCCCGCCCCCCCCCCCGGCACTGCAATCAACTTCCTTATTATATATAACCGGAGGATGGAAAGCATTTCGTGAGCGACTCTGAATATCTTAATTATATCTTATTATTTTTTTTATGTTTATTTGATAGTCATAATTTCTTTGAATTTCAGGACGAAAAAAAAAAATAAAGGAAAATAAG
Source organism: Penaeus monodon (assembly GCF_015228065.2). Taxonomy (NCBI): domain Eukaryota; kingdom Metazoa; phylum Arthropoda; class Malacostraca; order Decapoda; family Penaeidae; genus Penaeus; species Penaeus monodon. The sequence goes on from NC_051403.1 coordinate 25,837,810, forward strand.
AATAATTAACTCATATACACAAATAAAGCTATATTATATAACGCTTGAGCAAACAAAAGATCGCAACAAAATTGATTCAAATAATATTAAAATAAAAGATTACAAATCATCCAACGGAACAACCCCTGAATCACCTAATCATTCAACTTCTTAATTACTCAATTACTTAACGCACCAACTAACCAACAACCCAATCTCCCAATCATCTAACAACCGAACTAGCCAATCACCGAATTACCCATCAACCTATCACCCAACAACCGAATCACCAGACAACCCAACTAGCCAATCACCTAACAACCCAACTAGCCAATCACCTAACAACCCAACTAGCCAATCACCTAACAACCCAATTATCCAATCATTTAACAGTCCAACTAGCCAATTACCGAATCACAACAACCCAACTAGGAAGGAGGGAGGGAGGAGGAGGGAAGGAAGGAGGGAGGGAGGAAGGAGGGAAGGAAGGAGGGAGGGAGGAGGAGGGAAGGAAGGAGGGAGGGAGGAGGAGGGAAGGAAGGAGGGAGGGAGGAGGAGGGAAGGAAGGAGGGAGGGAGGAGGAGGGAAGGAAGGAGGGAGGGAGGAGGAGGGAAGGAAGGAGGGAGGGAGGAGGAGGGAAGGAAGGAGAGGGAGGGGGAGGGAAGGAGAGGGAGAGGGAGTAATCCGACAGTTTAGAGATAATGAGACGCCGACAAACAGTGTGGAAAAGAGAGGGAAAGATGGACGAATGAGAGAGGAGAGGAGAGGAGAGGAGAGGAGAGGAGAGGAGAGGAGAGGAGAGGAGAGGAGAGGAGAGGAGAGGAGAGAAGAGAAGAGAAGAGAAGAGAAGAGAAGAGAAGAGAAGAAATGAGAAAAGAAAAGGAAAGTGAAATGAAATGGAAAAGAGAAAATGAAAAGAAAAGAGGAAAAATATGAAAAAGAAAAGAAAAGTAAGGAAACAAAAAGAGATAAGAAAATGGGAAAGAGAAAATAAAAGAACAAAATGACGCGGAAAGAGGGAGAAAAAAAAAAATGGCGAGAAAAGAGAGCGTTAAGGTGACTGGAAATTTACGCAACACAATGACGCCCACTTCTGGATTAGCTTCCTTATAAATTACTCGGCTTTTCTCTCTCTTCCTTTTTTTTTCTACCTCCCCTCCCCTCCTCTCCTCTCCTCTCCTCTCCTCTCCTCTCCTCTCTCCTCTCCCCTCTCCCCTCTCTCCTCTCTCCTCTCTCCTCTCCTCTCCTCTCCTCTCCCCTCCCCTCCCCTCCCCTCCCCACCCCACCCCACCCCTCCCCACCCCACCCCACCCCACCCCTCCCCCACCCCACCCCACCCCACCTCTCTCCTCGCCTCTCTCCTCGCTCCCTTCCTCCCTACATCTAACTCTCACCCCTTTCCGTCCCTCACTCCCTCTCCCTTTCTATCTTCTTCCTCCCTCTCATCCCACTCTCCTCCCCCCCTCCCCCCTCCCCCTCTCGAAAGCAAATTACGGTGTCTGTTCTCTCTCATCCCCCATTTCCTGTTGTTATTTTCTCCTGCTCCCGTTCCTTGCTACTTTTACTTCCACTTCTCGTAAATCAACGAAATTAAGATTTGGGTGGAGGCAGGGAGGGAGGAGGAGGGGAGAGAGGGAGGAGGAGGAGGGGAGAGAGGGAGGAGGAGGAGGAGGAGGAGGAGGAGGAGGAGGAGGAGGAGGAGGAGGAGGAGGAGGAGGAGGAGGAGGAGGAGGAGGAGGAGGAGAGGGAGGAGGGGGAGGAGAGGGAGGGAGGAGGAGGAGAGAGAGAGAGAGAGAGAGAGAGAGAGAGAGAGAGAGAGAGAGAGAGAGAGAGAGAGAGAGAGAGAGAGAGAGAGAGAGAGAAAGCAAGAGAAATAAATAAAGCAGAGCAGGGCAAAGGAGCCGACGATCCCGATAACTTTCCTCCGTAAGATAAAAGATAAAATCCACCCCCCTACCCCCCATCCCCTACCCTCCGCGCAGGCCTCCCCTCTCCTCCTCCCCCCTTCTCCTCCCTCCAAGACATACTCCTAAGAAAAGGGGGGAGGGGGGAGATAGGGAAAAGGAGCAAAGGGGAAGTCGGGGGGGCATTGGGGCTGGGGGAAGGGGGGAGGGAAGGAATAGGGGGAGAGAGAGAGAGGGGGGGGGGGAAGTGTGCAATAGAGGTGAGGCGAAAGGAAAGGGAGGGAATAAGAGGCGGGGAGAGGGGGGGGGAGTGGGAGGAAAGGGAGAGAGTCGTAGTAGTATATATAATAATAAAAATATGATAATAAAAACGGTGACCTATATCTGCCCCAATCTGACAGGGACCTTCGACATGTAGTCACAACAATGAGCCATTAAGAAAAAAAAAAAAAGACAGAAAAAAAAGTCTCAGTCGATTGGCTTTCCTGGGGTTACACGAGGGGGGTGGGGGAGGGGGAGGGGCTGTAGAAGAAATGGAATAGGGGAGAGGAAGAGAGGAAAAGGGAAAATAAGAGTAGAAAACCAGTAGGACAATTAATAAGGAAACAAATGGAAGATGATAGTAGGAAAATATCAATTACTCGATCAATTAATTCAATAATAATAATAAAATAATAATAATAGTATTAATAAAAATCATAACGATAATAATTACAATAATAGTAATAACAGTAACAATAAAATAACAATAATAATAATAACAATAATGATAATAATTACAATAATAATATCAAAAATAATAACAATAAGAAAAACAATAACAATATCAATAATAAAGCAGTAATAATACCATAATAAATGCTAATGGAACGGGAGAAATCGGAATTCAAATGATGTCAATCAACGACCTCCCTTCACGCGCTGTTGCCTTTGCAATTGCGGGAGTTATTCTCCCTCACGACGACCCCCTTCCCCTCCCCCGGGCTCCTCCCCCTCCACTTTCCTCTCCACCTCCACCCTCCCCTCCACCTCTACCTTCCTTCAACATCCCACTCCACCACCACCCTCCACCCCCACCCCCTTCCATCTCCACCTCCACCTACACTTTGCGACTCCTTCCCCTCCCCCTCCTCCTCCCCTTCCCCCCCCCTCCCCTCGATAACAGCAATATCCGAGTCAGTCAACGTCAGTCACCGGTCTGTCGCAGCCAAGATACCCCCAACCCCCCACCATGATTCTAACTTCTCTCACTCCCAACCCCCCCTCCTCCTTCCCCCACTTTCTATTCCAATTCCTTCTTCAGTTCGCAATCTCTTCCTCCATCTACTCTTAACCTCCTCTCATCTATTTTCAACTCCTTCTCTTCCCTTTCTCCTCGTCCCTCCTTCCCCTCTACTCCCTAGTCTACCCCCTCTTCTACTCCCTATTCCACCCCCACCCTCTTTCCCTCTGTCTTCACCCCCCTCCCCCTCCTCCACCCCTACCCCCTTTCTTCACCCCCCACCCCTCCCACGTTTCGGAATCGTACCAATAAATAAGATTCGTTTTTCAATCCTTTTTTTCATTCTCATCTGCGTTTGACACTCCTCCCCCCACTCCCCCATCTACCCTCTCTCCCCCTTTCACCCCCACCCATCACCTCGCTCGACACACTCAGCTTTGGTAGATTACATAATGTCACTGACCTACTTAAGATTAACTTACTTAATAAATACTTACTATCTACTTAACAGTGATTCACGATCAATCTAACGTATCTTTGGGATATCTAATATTCTTTTTTTTTTTACTTACTCTCGACTTATCACTCATACAGGACTTACTTCAGTCGTCTTTTGGGATACTTAGCACTTACTAAAGACCTACTTAATATGTCTCTACGGCACTTAATACTTACCTAAGTTCTATCTAGTATATCTTTGGAATACGTACTACCTACTTACACACTACTTACACTATTTCTTAAACCCTACCTACTTTAGGAGCTGTGTGTGTGTCATCGTCATTTGATAGTGTAAAAACTTACACTACGAACCATTGGCGTATATTTGTAAAGCTGGTTTTCAATATATCTTCGGTACATGTATCATCGTCAGAATTAATATATTTAACGTTACTGTCGTTAAAGAATGTATCTCTCTCTGTCTCTGTCTCTGTCTCTGTCTCTGTCTCTTTCATGAAAAAATCACCTTCAAATCAAACATCACAAGAGAGAGAGAGAGAGAGAGAGAGAGAGAGAGAGAGAGAGAGAGAGAGAGGAGAGAGAGAGCGAGCGAGCGAGCGAGCGAGAGAGAGAGAGAGAGAGAGAGAGAGAGAGAGAGAGAGAGAGAGAGAGAGAGAGAGAGAGAGAGAGAGAGAGAGAGAGAGAGAGAGAGAGAGAAATAAAGAGACAGACAGACTGACAGTCAGACAGGCAGTGCACAAAGAAGTGTCTGACCCCCACTCCCAAACTGAGCGCCTGATTCGTGCAAGAGAAACCCAGAAATGTACCTCGCTCGGCTTGGTACGTCTAACATGCATGGATTACTCGCAGCATACAATTAAGAAACTGCCATCCCTCTCTGTCGCTTTCGAGAACAAGTTGGGACAAAATGTGATCAGATTTTACGTGACACTTTGAGAGAGTGTTAATGGAACGGGGGTATAGAAATCATCCTCTTTTACCAATACGCTATGTGTATTTTTTACTATTTTCTTGAATATTCGTTTTATGTTTAATTATTGTTTCAACAGTGTATATATATTTTATCTGTTTTAACCATCTATTCTATTTTTATACATCCATCTATATGCTTTGCCAAATTTTTAACCATTCGATTTTTATTTATGTTCAACTTCCCTACAACCAATCTACATACTTGGCCAGCTTTTTAACCACCCTTTTTTTTTCAATGTTCCAGCCCCCATCTACATGCATATCTATCTTTCTAACCATCCACCTCTTTTTCTGTTTAATTTCCCAACCATCCATCCACATAGCCAACTTTCCAACCACCCATCTCTATTTTTTTTTTTTTCAATTTCCCAACCATCCGTCCACATAGCCATCCTTCCCACCACCCATCTCTATTTCTTTTTTTTCAATTTCCCAACCATCCATCCACATAGCCATCCTTCCCACCACCCCTCTCTAACCTATCCCGCCCGATACCCACCCACGACCTGATGCCAATCGCACATTCCTCTCGCTGAAGATCAAGCACCCACCACTTCCACAGCTGTCCACACACCTGTCACCGACCACAGGTGTTTCGCGTCGCCTCTGCCCCGTTTTGCATTTGCCGCTGTCGACGCCTGCCATCACTTTTTATCTTGGCTGCTATCATCATAATCATTACTGTCGTCACTGTTTTCATCATTGTTATTATTATCACTGTTTTTATTCTTCGGAATGTGGAGTGGAGGGGAGTGAGTGGCGGAGAGACGGTGGTGATGACCGCCACTCCATTATGTATGGGATCGCGGCGAGCTTTCTCGGCCTGTCTGTCTGTTTGCTTGTGTGTGTGTGTGTGTGTGTGTGTGTGTGTGTGTGTGTGTGTGTGTGTGTGTGTGTGTGTGTGTGTGTGTGTGTGTGTGTGTGTGTGTGTGTGTGTGTGTGTGTGTGTGTGTGTGTTCTTGCTTGGCTTCGTTTTGATCATGTTTTCCTTTTCTTTTTTTATTTATTTCCTTGCTCTTTCTTTCTTTCTTTTTTCTCTCTTTCCTTAAGCGCTCTCTTCCTCTCTCACACAACTGTTCCGATCCCTCATTTTATCAGCCATCTATCTTATCCATCTCCATCTCCCTTCCCCCTTCCTCTCCCTTTACCCCTCAAATCCATTTCCATTTCCTTTCCCTTCCCTCCTTTCCCCCTTCTCCCTCCCTCCCCTTTCTCCTCTCTCTCTCTCTCTCTCTCTCTCTCTCTCTCTCTCTCTCTCTCTCTCTCTCTCTCTCTCTCTCTCCCTCCCTCCCTCCCTCCCTCCCTCCCTCCCTCCCTCCCTCCTCCCTCCCTCCCTCCCTCCCTCCCTCTCCTCCCTCCCTCCCTCCCCCTCTCCTTCCTCCTTCCCTCCAACGGCGAATATCGACAAGACGAACGGAAGAGGGTGGAGGGTGGGGGGTGGAGAGGGTGGGGAAGGAGGTACGGGGCGAGGGGCATTGTGTGCTAATACCCGCCCAGATGTGAGGCCGGCGAGGGCGAGGGCGTGAGGCTACATAACTGACCGTCGCCGACACGCCTACATGGTGGGCGGGAGGAGGAGGAGGGGAGGAGGGGGGTGGA
>NC_051403.1:25851466-25856466 GCF_015228065.2 Penaeus monodon
AAAAAAATGAGAGAATACAGCCCCCCTTTACCTGGCAAACGTGGAAAATTTTATAAGAGCGTAGGTAACAAAATCACCTATTACTATTCCAAAGTAAAAAAAAAAAAAAGTTTACGCCAAGAAAAAAGGGAAACAGTAAATCACAAACCCATTTTGAAAGTCTTATTATGCACCCAGGCCCACAAACAGCCCATCAAACGAGATTTAAAAACGACACTGTAAATAGGCCAACGTAAATCCCTGCAGCTGGTCAGTTGTCGGTCGCACACACTCGTAAGTAGACACACACACACACACACACACACACCACACACACACACACACACACACACACACACACACACACACACACACACACACACACACACACAACCCTGACCCAGGCCTGCACCCTACATATATATATATATGCAGTGCAGTCAGCCCAGGGAGCAGGTGGGGGGGGGGGGTGACTCGCCAAAAGAATAATGGCTATTTTGATGGACGGCGACAGCCTCGGATGGCACAGATGGGCAGAGTGTCCCTCCCTCCCTCCCTCCCTCTCACTCTCCCCCTCTCCCTGCCTCACCCTCTCCCTCTCTCCCTGCCTCACCCTCTCCCTCTCTCCCTGCCTCCCCCTCTCCCTCCCTCCAGCCTCTTTTCCTGAAGATGCCGAGCTCCGATAGCAGCCGAGATGTGAACACCCGCGGAGCTCTTGTCTTGGTCATTAAGCTTCAGCGGCGGAGTGTCGAGGGGGAGGGAGTGAAGGGAGGGAGGGAGAGGAGCGAGTGAAGGAGGGAGGCCAGGAGAGGGAGAGAGGTAAGAGAGGGATGGGAGACGGGAGAGGAAAGGGGAATAGGAAAATGGAGAAGAGAAAAGTCGAGACGAGAGAAAGGGAGACAAAACAGATCAAACCAGACAAAAAATAACAATAACAAATAAATAAAACACGAAAAAAAAACTAAAAAAACACAAAACAAAACAAAAAAAGAATAAAGACCAGCAACAATAACAATAAAAACAACAAAACCAAATGAACGAGCCCACAGCCCCCCCCCCCCCCGAGCGAGATCGAGCTCCTAATCTCTATTCATGGGCGCCCCGGCATCGCCAATCTCACGGGGAGGCGATGACTGTCTCACTACCGGCAACGAGAGACTGATTTATGCAACGGATCATTATGTCCCGTGCCTCTTCTCTTCCTCCTCCCTGTCTCTCCTCTTCTGTCTTCTCTCTCGTATTCTCTTGTCTTCTCCTTTGTATTTTTTGTCTTGTCTTCTTTTCTTCTATTTTCTCTTCTTTTCTCTTCTCTCTTCTATTTTCTCTCTGTTTGTTTGTTTGTCTTTCTGTCTGTCTCTCTCCCTTCTCCTCCACCTCTCTCCCTCTCCTTCTCCTCTATCCATCTCCCTCTCTCTCTCTCTCTCTCTCTCTCTCTCTCTCTCTCTCTCTCCTCTCTCTCTCTTTTATCCATCTATATCTTCACCTCACATGTTGTAGCGTCTTGACCTCCTTATGCAACCTTTCTTGGAATTAAGGGAGAGGGAAGAATGAGAGGAGAGGGGAGAGGAGAGAGGAGAGGAAGAAGAGGGGAGAGGGAAGAGAGGAGGCGGAGAAGGGATGGGGGAAGAGGGCATGGTAACAGGGAGAGGGATAGAGGAGAAGAAGGGGGGGATGGAGACAGGGAGAGGAAGAGGGGGAAGGGGAGAGAAAGGGGAGAGAAGGGGTAGAGGGAAGACGAGGGCATGTGCATTGACTCTGGATATTAGCAAACTTTTGTGTCTCGAAGGCGGCGGCTGCACACAGCTGGGTTTTATGGGCTGGGATTGTACGCCCTCTCTCTGCTTCTCTCTCTCTCTCTCTCTCCCTCTCCCTCTCCCTCTCCCTCCCTCTCCCTCTCCCTCTCCCTTCTCTCTGCTTCTCCTCTCTCTCTCTCTCTCTCTCTCTCTCTCTCTCTCTCTCTCTCTCTCTCTCTCTCTCTCTCTCTCTCTCTCTCGGATACCCACTCCTTGTGTCTTTTCTCTCTCTCTCATTTTTCCATTCTCACTTTCTTTTCTCTCTCTCCCCTTTCTTTCTATATCACACACACACACACACACACACACACACACACACACAAACACACACACCACACACACACACACACACACACACACACACACACACACACACACACACACACACACACACACACACACACACACACACACACACCAATCAACCCGCCCCCTTCACACCCAAACATACGCACCCCCCCCCCACAGGCAGAACCCCCGCCGGCCTACCCGAGGAGGCGAGCGAGCGAGCGCCTCCTCCGCTTCAGCCGCTGCCGCGTCGCCCAGCGTAGAGCGCGTCGTCCGCGAAAGCCCTCGGTCACCGCGCGTCCCCACCTCATCCCCTTATCCCACTCCTCCTCTCTCTTCTCTTCTCTTCTCTTCTCTTCTCTTCTCTTATCTTATCTTCTCTTTTCTCTTCTTCTTCTCTTCTCTTCTTCTTCTCCTCTCCTCTCCACCTAGCCCTCTCAACCACCTGCTCCTGCTCCTCCTGCTCCTGCTCCTGCTCCTGCTCCTGCTCCTGCTCCTGCTCCTCCTCCTCCTCCTCCTCCTCTCCCGCTTCCCCTGCCATCTCAGTCCCCCTCTCCCTTTTCAACATCCACTCCCCACTCCCTTCCCTCTCCTTCCCTCCTCTCCCCTTCCCTCCCCTCCCCTCCCCCTCTCAAAACACCGGAAATACGTCAGTCTGAAGGTCAGTCTCGCGTCAACTTGCATGTGGCGGGGAGAGGGGGGAGAGGAGAGGGGAATCGAGAGGGGAGAGGGGGAGGGAGTCGGAGTGGGGAGGGGGTGTTGAGAGGGGAAAGGGGAAGGGAAGCGGGAGAGGGGGAGGGGGTTGAGGGAGCCAGTTGAAGAGGAGGGGGGGTTCAGAGGGGAGACATAGGAGCTGAGAAGGGAGAAGGAGGGGAAGGGGGAGCGGAAAAGAAGAGAGGAGAGCGAGAGAGGGAGAGAGGGGGGAAGGAGGGGAGGGGAAGTGGAAGTGGGAGTGGGAGTGGGAGTGGGAGTGGGAGTGGGAGTGGGAGAGGGGAGGGGAAGGTACACAGCTGATAATTGCATATCAAAGTTCTCTTTCCTGGTCTTTCCCCTTCCGTCACCTGGACGTCTGGCTCCACCACCCCTACCCCCACCCCACCACCATTTCCACCATCTCCCCTAGTCTCCCTCCCCCACCCCCTCCTTCAGTCGCTAGTGTCACCTTGGGCGGCCGCGAATCTCGACGCCGACGCACTCACGCCCACGCTGCATCGGGACAGGAAATTAAACCCGATATTACCGCTGGACCGAACTCGAAGCAGGGGGGTGGAGGTGGGGGAGTGAGGATGGGGGGGTTGAGGGGTTGTGTTATGTAATCCGCACTTTTGTTAGTAATCGCTAGCTAGCGCTCTCTCTCTCTCTCTCTCTCTCTCTCTCTCTCTCTCTCTCTCTCTCTCTCTCTCTCTCTCTCTCTCTCTCTCTCTCTCTCTCTCTCTCTCTCTTGCTTTGTCTGTCTGTCTGTCTGTCTGTCTGTCTGTCTGTCTGTCTGTCTGTCTGTCTGTCTGTCTGTCTGTCTGTCTGTCTGTCTGTCTGTCTTTCTCTCTCTCTCTGCCTATCTCTCTCCTGTGACACATAACCGATAAACTGCCCAATTTAGCCACACTCCCTTAGGAATATTCATGCCTTACAGTCCAATCACCTTTTAAATATATCAAGACATTACAAAAATCAAGCACATATGAGCCATTAAGAACACTGACAAAAACAAATACTATAACAAAAAATAGTAATAATGATAATAAAGATAACAATAGAACATCAAACAAACAAACAAAGTCCTTTAAAATATATAACGAATTATCACGTAATAGCACACACATCACACACAGGATACCGATCCACTACGCTGTATGTAATTTTACCGACGAGGCCAAACTCATGTAACTTATCAAAGTGCGTCTTAAACATTAGTCAGCAGTAATAATTTATAAAAAGGGCGGGGGCATACACTGTATTACTTGCTAAAGTGACTGCCATTTTACAAGCACTAATGTTGTTTTGTTTTTGTACTTTTTTTATGATTAGTGGCATAAAACGTTAATTAGCCACCTATATGAGTTAGCCAAATATGGTGAGCAATAAAATGGTGAACATTATGCCCTTCTGGTATGTGCCGGTACAGTTAATGTTTGATGGATGGCCCCTTAAATCTCGTAGTTCAGGTAGATTGGGGGCCACTTGGCGGTTTTTCCCTCACTTTTTGTAGGACATGCAAATTGTTTTGAACTTTTCATATCAAATCTTTCTGTCTGTCAGTTAGTCACTGTTGGTCAGACTGACTCAGTGACTGTCTTTCTCATTCCTCTCCCTCCCCCCCCCCCTCTCTCTCTCTCTCTCTCTCTCTCTCTCTCTCTCTCTCTCTCTCTCTCTCTCTCTCTCTCTCTCTCTCTCTCTCTCTCACACACACGCGCGCGCGCGCATACGCACACAAAGGCAACTAACCAAAAGCGGACGCAGGGAACAGACCTAGGCTAGTCATCGATTAACAAAGAACGAAACAAAAAAAAGGACACACCAGATAAAAGAAAAGAAAGAAAGAAAAAAAAGAGACAGCAGATAAAAGGAGAAAAAAAGACAATGAAAAACTCCTCAGAGGCGTAAACAACGCGAGTCCAATGAAGCATCGGCGACAAGGCCATTTGTCCCGTGTTTAGTTATCTCTGATTCACTCTGGACAACGAATCCCCCCCCCCCACCTCCTTCCTCGTTCCTTGTCCCTCCTCTCCTCTCTCTCCCCTCCTTATTCTCTCCTCTTTTCTCTTCTTCTCTCTTTTATCTTTCTTTTCCTCCTCCACCACTACCACCACCACCAGAACCTCTTCCTCTTCCTCCTTCTCCTCCTCCTCCTACTCCTCCCTCCTCCCTCCTGCTCCAACGCCCCCCTCGCCCATCCCTTAAACACAACTCACAACCTCACAAACGGCTCAACCTCACACTAAA
>NC_051403.1:25868966-25891466 GCF_015228065.2 Penaeus monodon
ACAAAAAAGAGAGATAAAGTAATAAATGAAGATGAAGGTAAATACAATAAATGATGATAAAAAAATAGTAGTAGTAGTAGTAGTAGTAGTAGTAGTAGTAGTAGTAGTAGTAGTAGTAGTAGTAGTAGTAGTAGTAGTAGTAGTACTACTACTACTACTACTACTATACTACTACTACTAATAATAATAATAATAATAATAATAATAACAACAATATCAATAACAACAGTAGTAGTAGCAACAGTAGTAGAAGTAATAATAGTAATAGTAGTAGTAAAACGGAAGTGATTGCAACAAAAACAACCACAAAAACAACAACAAAAAAGCATCCGCAAAATCCGGAACTATAGATGCATCGCTCCTACCCCCCAACCCCCCGACCCCACCCACCCTCATCCCTCACCCCGTACCCTCTCCTTATCCTATCCTGCCCTCCCCCTTACCCTACTCTACCCTGCCATGCCCCGCCTACCCAGCCCGCCTGAAGGTCCCCAGACATGTAATAATGGTAACAATCATAAGTTTCTTTTTCTATGTATAGCTGTCTGGGGAGAAGTGGCCTGAGGAGAGGGAGGGAGGGAGGGAGGGAGGGAGGGAGGGAGGGAGCGAGCGAAGGAGGGAGGGAGGGAGGGAGGGAGGGAGGGAGGAAGGAGGGCGAAAGAAGAAGGGAGGGAGGGAGGGTGGGAAGGAGGGAAGAAAGGACGGAGGGAGGGAGGGAGGGATGGAAGGAGGGAGGGAGGGAGGGAGGGAGGGAGAGAGAGAGAGAGAGAGAGAGAGAGAGAGAGAGAGAGAGAGAGAGAGAGAGAGAGAGAGAGAGAGAGAGAGAGAGAGTCAGGCAGAGAGACACACAGACAAACAGACAGATGAACAGACATCAGCAGAGGTAAGGAGTACGTAGCGTATAGAAGAAGAGAAAAGAGAGAGAGCAAGAGAAGAGAGAGGGAGGGAAGCAGAGGTCAGCCGCAAGACCAGACAGCGCCAAGTGAGCTCTTCCACCTCCTTAACGAACCGTCTTCATCTTCCTCCTAATTAAAGAAGAAAAAAAGATTTCCGTCTAACCTTGATCCCTTTTTCCTTCCTTGTACTCCAAGATATCCATTTAAAGAATGAAAAAAGAGAAAATAACGATAATAATAACAATAACAACGTATTGATATCAACTTGTAATGAATGACCTGAGATAAATGTAATAAATAAATAAATAAATAATGATAAATAAAGACCACCACCACCACCACCACCACCACTACTACTACTACTACTACTACTACTACTACTACTACTACTACTACTACTACTACTACTACTACTACTACTACTACTACTACTACTACTACTACCACCAATAATAATAATAATAATAATAATAATAATAATAATAATAACTATAAACTCCTCGTAGTCACCGCCAGAACCCTGATAATCTCTAAGACAAGATGATTAACTCGAGACGAAAGAAGTTCAAAGAGGCACACGGGGGGGGGGGGGGGGATGAATACTACCCTTCATAAGGCGACCTTGAGGGGGAGGGAAGGAGGGGGAGAGGGAGAGGAGAGGGACAGGGAGGGGAAGGGGAGAAGGTGAAAGAGAGAGGTGGGGAGGGAGTTGGGGGACGGGATAAGGGGAGGTGAAACAGGAGAGAGAGAGGGGGAAAGGGGGGTAGGGGTTGGCGTCTAAAGAAGGAAGAATATTTTATGGTCAGACTCTTGACCATTCCGAGAGTCGGGTGTGCACATGCTCACACACGCACACAATAATCTCCGTCCACACACACGCAAGGCGGGAAATGCGACCTGTCTCTCTCTCTCTCTCTCTCTCTCTCTCTCTCTCTCTCTCTCTCTCTCTCTCTCTCTCTCTCTCTCTCTCTCTCTCTCTCTCTCTCTTCATTGTAGTGTACTTTTCGATCCTATGCTTTCTCCCTTTCCCTTGACAGATCCACGTGGTTATTTGACAGACATAGTTTACCTTCTCCCACTCATCACCCTCCACCGCTACCCTTCTCTATCCCTCTCCCTCTCCCTATCCCCTCTCCTCTCCCTATCCCCCTCCTCCTCTCCCTCTCCCTCCCCTTCCCTCTCCCTCCTCCTATCCCTCTCTCTCTCTCTCTCTCTCTCCACCTCTCCCTCCCTTCCCCGCCCCACAAACTCCCGAGGGCTCAGGTAAGTAAGACGATCATTAAGGAGAAAGTGACTCAAACCCTCAGGTGTGGAGGGGGGGGGGGCAGGGAAGGGGCAATGGTGATCGAAGAGAAGGGAGTAGGGAGGGGAACGGGGGGGGGTTAATCAAGGAGGGAGAGTAGGGACTGGAAGGTAGGGGGAGGGGGGAGGAGGGGGAAGAGGAGGAGGAGGAAGAGTAGTGAGCAGTATGAGGCAAAAGATGAGTCTGTATATAGGAGGGAAAAGAGAGAGGACGAAGGAGGAGAAGAGGGAGAAGGAAAGGATGGAGAAAAGGGGAGGAGAGGGAATAGGGAGGAGAGGGAGACGCAGAGGGAAAAGGGAGATAGAGAGGATAGAAGGGGGGGAGGGAGACAGAGAAGAGGAAGAAAAAGAGAGAAGAAAACGAAAACTGAGACAAAGAGAGAGAGAGAGAGAGAGAGAGAGAGAGAGAGAGGAGGAGAGAGAGAGAGAGAGAGGCGGACCGTTCGTGCATGGCGGAAAGTACGCGCCCCTCCTGCCGGAAGTTCGCCCAGTCATCCCGCCGCCCACCGGATACTCGCCGACTACTCTCCACGAGGACTGGTCACCCACTCCCCCCTCCCCTCTTCCCCACCCTTCCCCTCTAATTCCCTGGCTACATCTCCCTCGCTTCCCTTTTCTTGTTTCACCTCGCTTTCCGTTTGGTTAATTCACTTCTGTTCCGTTTTTTTTTATCTTTTTTCTTTATTTCTGTCTGTCTGTCTGTCTGTCTGTCTGTCTGTCTGTCTGTCTGTCTGTCTGTCTGTCTGTCTGTCTGTCTGTTCGTCTGTCCAAATATACAAAGAATCAGCAAACGGAATAATAAAAAAGAAGAAAACACACACACACACACAAAATAAAACAGAAGCTCAACCCAACATAAAATAACGACATCAATAACGGCACAACAGTCTGGCAACAATGACGCCCCAAAAAAACGACGCAATTGCACGCTTGAAAAATGCAATCACCGCAATGACACCAGAAGCAAAACACCTGAGTCATTCGACCATCTCGAGGTCTTTCGCACAGTAGTGTGTAAATATGTAGGGGGAGGGAGTGTAATGTGTGTATGTGTGAAAGGGGGGGGGTAATGTATAATATATATGTGTGTGTGTGGTGTGTGTGTGTGTGTGTGTGTGTGTGTGTGGTGTGTGTGTGTGTGTGTGTGTGTGTGTGTGTGTGTGTGTGTGTGCGTGTGCGTGTGCGTGTGCGTGTGCGTGTGCGTGTGCGTGTGCGTGTGCGTGTGCGTGTGCGTGTGCGTGTGCGTGCGTGTGTGTGTGAGAGATAGATAGAGAGAGTGTGTTTGTGTTCGTGCGTGTGCGTGTGCGTGTGTACGCGCATGCGTCAGTGTGTAAAAATAGATATATACAAAGACAAAGTATCAACATTTTCTCTCTTTCCTTTTTATCAAGCTGTTGTCACGTATCCGCCCCACGCCCATGAAATACACCCCGCCCAAATCTTGCCCGTGCGTCACGCTACGCACACGCCCACCGCCCGTCGCGACAACCACCGACCTCTGCACAACATCTGCAATTCACGGACTGCCCTTCTCGACCGCGAAAAAATAGCACCACTTGAAGTAAATAACGAATAAAAAAACGTCAAACTCACTATAATTGCCACGATAAAAATTGTCATTGAATGCTCTACACAATAACGTAAGATAATGTCTTTTTTTTTTTTTTTTTTTTACTGCTCTGTCGCCGAAGAGAGAAAGGAAGTTCAATTGCGGTCACGCGATGCAGTAACAAAGAGTATCAATATTAATACTTATATATTATATCACGGTGATATATATAATATATAGATTGATAGATAGATAGATAGAGAGAGAGAGAGAGAGAGAGAGAGAGAGAGAGAGAGAGAGAGAGAGAGAGAGAGAGAGAGAGAGAGGGGGAGGGGGAGAGAGAGAGAGGGGGGGGGAGGGGGGAGGGAGGGAGGGAGGGAGGGAGAGAAGAGAGAGAGAGAGAGAGAGAGAGAGAGAGAGAGAGAGAGAGAGAAGAGAGAGAGAGAGAGAGAGAGAGAGAGAGAGAGAGAGAGAGAGAGAGAAACTCATATTTATTTACTTGCTCGCCTGTACTTAAATATAAGCAACTCACGCCCGTTTTTTTCACGCAGTTAATATAACCCCTACAACCTTGGTCATAAGCATTAAAATGTATATCAAAGATTAGATGCAATTTTAATAAGCGGAAGAACTAATCTACAGGAAGTAAACAAGAGATGGAAGGTTAAGTAATGTAATGATGTGAAATGGGCGAAGGAAGGACGGAGGAAAGGGGGAGAAAAGTAGGAAGGAGGAGGAGGAGGAGGAGGAGGAGGAGGAGGAGGAGGAGGAGGAGGAGGAGGGGGAGGGGGAGTGGGACGGAGACAGGGAGAGAGGGAGGGAGGGAGGGAGAGTGAAAAGCGAAAGAGAAAGAGAAAGAGAGAAGGAGAGGGAGAGCCACAAGATCGTGACGTCACTCACGAGGCGGGTATGACGTCACTCACGACCCAAGTGTGACGTCACGCGCTTCCCCACGGGAGAACACACCCTCAATCCAGCCCCACAATACGTCCTTATCTCCCCTTATCTCGGCCATCCTGAACCTCACCGTCCGCCCCTTGGCCTGGACTTCCTGGTGGAGGATTTTTTATGAATTCGTCACAGTGCCGCTTTACCCTTTTTTTTATCTTCCCTTTTTCTAAGCCCGCCTTCTAAATCAGCCCATTGTGGCCGTCCGCTCCCCGTCTCGGGTGGCGTTTCCTCATTTCTCTGTAACTATGTCTTGGAACACACTTCTGCGCCTGGCCTCGGCTCCTGAACATTGATGAGGTTTCTCGAAATCTCTAATGGATTTCAGTTAAAACTTGAGGAGGCTAATAGAGCAAGACAGGGCTGCTGATAGAGTTGCCCACGTGTACATGTACGTATGTATGCATGTCATATATATATATATATATATATATATATATATATATATATATATATATATATATATATATATATATAAATGTGTATGTGTGTATGTGTGTGTGTGTGTGTGTGTGTGTGTGTGTGTGTGTGTGTGTGTGTGTGTGTGTGTGTGTGTGTGTGTGTGTGTGTGTGTGTATACGTACCTTCACAGACTCTCTCACTCTCACTCTCATTCTCACATACATCCTCTCTCCCTCCCCCTCCCCTCCACCCCTCCCCGATCCCCTCCAGAAGAAACAAAATTCACAAGCGCATGCATCCCTTCCCTATGGCATCGGCGAAGGAGGGAGGGAAGGAGGGAGGGAGGGAGGGAGGGAGGGAGGGAGGGAGGGAGGGAGGGAGGGAGGGAGGGAGGGAAGGAGGGAGGGAGGGAGGGAGGGAGTGAAGAAGAGAGGGAGGGAAGGGGTGAAGAAGAGAGGGAGGGAGCGGGCGAAGGGAGGGAAGGCGGTCGGGAAAGAGAAGTTATTCGGCCGACTTCGGAGGGAGATCGAAAGGGTTGGAGGCCGGGCGAGGAAGTGGTTATTAGATTACGAAATTGTACCGCGAAGGTCCGCCTGGCTCTCTCTCCTTCCCCATTTTCTTTCTTTATCTTCCTTTTCTCTTGATTTCTCTTACTCTTTTTCTCTCTCTTATTATTTCTGGTTCTCTCTCTCTCTCTCTCTCTCTCTCTCTCTCTCTCTCTCTCTCTCTCTCTCTCTCTCTCTCTCTCTCTCTCTCTCTCTCTCTCTCTCTTCCTATTTCAATACATTTACCTGATTACCTCCTTCCCTCCTTCCTTCTTTCTTTCTTTCCTTCTTTCTTTCTTTCTTTCTTTCCTTCCTTCCCTCCCTCCTTCCTTCTTCCTCTTCCATCTCCATCATCCTCATATCCGCCTCTTCTCCCTCCATCCCCAAGCACTGAGTCACAACCAATACTCGAGACATAAAAACATAATTTCTCTCTTTGCCATACTGATAGATGAAGTTTCTGCCTTCGTTATCAACCCACGTGTGTTTTGTTTACATTTGCATCATCTCGCCGACCTCGCGCGTGCGAAACTTTGCAATCGTTGTTGACTTGTTTTGAAAGTTTAGATTTTTTTCTTCTTCTTCTAAGGTTTGCATACTTTTTTCATTTGGATGTAGAAAGTACTGAATTTACATAAGAGTAAATACAAATAGATAACAGATAATCATAGATGAGGAAAATAACTGCAAGCCGGAACCAGCACGAACGCAATCGCGTGCAGGCAAGTCCCCACTCCTCGCCAAAACGGACGGCCACGCGTATAGATCTCCGTCCGTCCGTTATCGTCCTTAAATCCTTCGCGAAAGAAGTGCTTATCGCTTCTGCATACTTATTCTTTGCATAAAACACCAACGCCGGCAAATTGAAAAGAATTACAAACACTTTAAATACGACACGAACAGATACCTTAACATGGGAAATTACCTACTGAACTTATTTAACAAATAGTTAAATAAGCAAATATACATAAATAAAACAATTATATAAACAAATAAACAATTAAACAAATACGGAAACAACAAACAAAACCAAAATAGGCGTAGCCCTAAGGTCTCAGCATATAACCCACACGCACATGGCGTCCTCCTAACCCTGCTGGACAATCCTACATACCAGCATAAACCGGGCATCACGTGGCCGAGACACACGCACGCCGCCCAGGCTCCCTTTAACCCATCGCGCCCTCGAGCTGCCATTCGTGTGCAAACTTTTCAGTAAGGATCGACCTTCTTTTGTTTGTGTTTAGTCTCTTTATCGCTTTATGCCTGTATTTTTCGGATATTTAAAGACTTTTTTTCTTTTTTGTTCTTAAAGTATCATATATATTTTCCCCTTTGCTTTAGTAGCTTATATTCGTGTTAAAAAATCTAGTGTTTAACAACCTTCTCTCTTTATTTTATTTATTTTATTTTGTTTTTGTTTTTTTTATTTGCGAACTCTTTCCTTTCGCTCTACATTTATTCCGTCTATTGAAATAACACCCATTTTCTTCACAGGCAATGTAACTTTATTTCATGATCTGTTACTTAGACATCGACCCATTACGCAAGTTCTTTACACTTTCCCACACTGCAGGCTCATTAACCCTTAACCCATAAAGTCTTACGCCGCTTCCTTGCACTGCAACAACCTCCTCAACAACCCTCTTCCCATTTTCTTTACACCATTTGCATCGCAACAACCCTTAATAACCATTTTTTTTTACCCCCTTCACTGTATCTTATCAACTTACGAACCATTCTATTTCACTGTTTTCTCTCGCTATAACAATCTTATCAGCACTTCCCTCATTACACTTCACTGCTTTCTCTCCCTTAACAACCTCCTTAACGACACTTCCCCCATTAATTCTAATCCTTCGCTCATCCGTTATTTTCAGAGATAATGCTCGAACGACATGACAAGGCAGAAGCGACAGTAAAAATATAAACAAAGTAACATGAATGAGAAGTCACTTTACACAGGGCGGTTTCACCTTCGTTGCAGTGATCGCTCGCTCGCTCTCTCTCTCTCTCTCTCTCTCTCTCTCTCTCTCTCTCTCTCTCTCTCTCTCTCTCTCTCTCTCTCTCTCTCTCTCTCTCTTCTTTTTACTTGTCATCTATTTACTTTCGTGCCTCTGTCTATTTGTCTATTTATCTGTATCCATCACTATCTCCCCAACATTTTCTAACTATTTCTTCCATCCTCCTCCCTCCGCTCCTCACCGACCCCCTTCCCTTCCCTTCCCTTCCCTTCCCTTCCCTTCCCTTCCCTTCCCTTCCCTTCCCTTCCCTTCCCTTCCCTTCCCTTCCCTTCCCTTCCCTTCCCTTCCCTTCCCTTCCCTTCCCTTCCCTCTCCTCCCCATCCCTCCCCTCCTCCTCAGCTCTCCTCCCTTCCCTCCACCACCTCTCCCTTTCCCCCACCCTCCACACAAAGGTTGGTCCGGTACTTGATTACCCACCAATCAGTCATCGAGTCTCCCCCCACTCCCCCCCCGCCTCCACCCCCCCTACTCGTGTTCCCCGGTGGCAGGAGCGAGAAGGAACAGAGGCAACAAGAATCATTTATGAAAGCGCGGCTTGAGTCAATGTATAAAAAATAAAGGAAAGAGAAAGACAGAGAAAGAGGTGGGGGTGTCAGCGAGAGAGAGAGAGAGAGAGAGAGAGAGAGAGAGAGAGAGAGAGAGAGAGAGAGAGAGAGAGAGAGAGCGAGAGAGAGAGAGAGAGAGAGAGAGAGAGAGAGAGAGAGAGCGAGAGAGAAGAGAGAGAGACGAGAGAGAGAGAGAGAGAGAGAGAGCGAGAGAGAAGAGGAGAGAGAGAGAGAGAGAGAGAGAGAAGAGGAGAGAGAGAGAGAGAGAGCGAGCGAGCGAGCGAGCGAGAGAGAGAGAGAGAGAGAGAGAGAGAGAGAGAGAGAGAGAGTCAGAGACAGCTGAGGCAAAGCAAACTATACATACAAACATACATACACATACTCACACACACACACACACACACACAAATGTGTGTGTGTGTGTGTGTGTGTGTGTGTGTGTGTGTGTGTGTGTGTGTGTGTGTGTGTGTGTGTGTGTGTGTGTGTGTGTGTGTGTGTGTGTGTGAGTGTGTGAAAAAATATGAATATCTCCTCTTGCCTTGTTTGACCGGCAGTGCAGTTGCAAGTATATATGTGGTACGTGTGAATGGTGCAGCAGCGGAGTGGAAATTTCGCTTGACATTATTATCACCATTTCTTCTACACCTTCGTCTCTACCTGTGCGCCTATCAATTGATGCCATCTCGCCCTCTCCTTCTCTCTCTCTCTTTCTCTCTCCCTCGTCTGCCCTTTTGTTTTCTCTTCTCCTCCTTCTCTCCCATTTTCTCTTTCTAACTTTTTTCTACATCTTTCCTTTCTTCTTTTTTCCTTTCCTCCCTCTTCTCTCCCTTCTTTCCGGCCTTTTCTCGTTTTTTTCTCTTCCTCTCCCTATCCGCTTCCCCCGTTTCTCTCCCATATTTCCAATTTATATTAGCACTCTTGCACATGTGATAGGTCATCTGTGTGGCAAGGGAGGGGGGGGGGGAGGAGGAGGAGGAGGAGGAGGAGGAGGAGGAGGAGGAGGAGGAGGAGGAGGAGGAGGAGGAGGAGGAGGAGGAGGAGGAGGAGGAGGAGGAGGAGGAGGAGGACAGGCAGAAGGAGAGGGAGAAGAAAATAAAGAACAAGAAGAAAAAGGAGAAGTGGGGGGCGACAAACACTTGACCACACACGTGCTACAATAAAGGAGCAACCACGCTGGGGTAACGGGACTTCAAAGAGGAGGAGAGGGGAGAAGGGAGAGGGGGGGGAGGATAGTTAAAAGGATGAGGGGCATGTACTATCCAGCTGTGAGAATGTCGTTTTACTCGATTGTTCAGAAGGGGGTTGCACAGGTGGTGGCGGGTGGGGTGGGGGTGCAGTGGGTGGGGGAAGGGGGGATGAGGGAGGAGTGGTATGAGGGGAGGGGAAAGGGGGAGGGGGAGGAGGGAGGAGTGGGATGAGGGGAAGGGGGTTGAGGGGAGGAGTGGGAGTGGTAGGGGGAAAAGGAGGAAGGGGGAGAACTTGGAGTTGGCATTGGGGAAGGAGGGGGAGGGGGTGCAAGATTGCCTGATTGGGTTTTGTACTAGTGTACCCAGTAATCACACAGGCAGATAAGACTAATATGGCAAAGGAGAAGTTGAGGTACAGACAGACAGACTGAGAGGGAGAGAGAGAGAGAAGAAAATTATATGATTTCTCCACAAGTGTAGTCAAAGAAAAAAAAGAAAAAGAAAAAAGAAGAAAGAAAAAAACAAGAAACAGGAAGCATCACCTATAAAAAAAAATATCTTGATTTCCAGCAACACCTGTCTGTCTCCTGTCCCACCCTCCTCCTCCGCCTTCCTTATCCCTCATTCTTCTTCCTCCTCCTCCTTATCTCCCTCCCCCTCAATCCTCCTCCCTCTCCTCCTACTTCCTTATCTCACCTTCCTCCTCCTCTTCCTTATCTCCCTCCCCCTCATCCCTCTCCCTCTCCTCCTTCTCTTCCTCCTTTCCCCTCCTTCTCCTCCCCCTCCCTCTCCTCCTCCTCCTCTTCCTCCTTCCCCCTCCTTCTCCTCCCCCTCCTCATCCTTACCCTCCTCCCTCATAGTCGACAGCCTTCACAAAGCACCAGCCACTGCCCACCCCCTCATTCCACACCACGGTAGATTATACCCCCTCGAGATATGCTCCAATAGCACAGTCTATCCACCACCTCGTCTGGACGTGGCAGATGCGGAATCTTATCAGGCCATTCCTGCATTCCCCGCGCCTTTCGTGCTTTTCCTCGTGCAACGCTTAGCCTGGGCTGTTCCTGGCGTTGGGAAGGCAGGGGGAAGACGTAGAGAGAGGAGAGAGAGGAGAGGAGAGGAGAGGAGAGGAGAGGAGAGGAGAGGAGAGGAGAGGAGAGGAGGGAGAGGAGAGGAGAGGAGAGGAGGGAGAGGGAGAGAGAGGAGAGGAGGGAGTGGGGGGAAGAGAGAGGGAGAGGGAGATGGGGGAGGAGATAAGGGGAGTGAGAGAAACAGAAAGAAAGTGAAAAACACCCAAAACAATGATACAATAAAAATGAGATAGACCCAAACAAACACACACACACACACACACACACACACACACACACACACACACACACACACACACACACACACACACACACACACACACACACACACACTCACACAGAGCGGAGCGAGCGAGCGAGCGAGAGAGAGAGAGAGAGAGAGGAGAGAGAGAGAGAGAGAGAGAGAGAGAGAGAGAGAGAGAGAGAGAGAGAGAGAGAGAGAGAGAGAGAGAGAGAGAGAGAGAGAGAGAACGCAACAGCAAGGACCCCCCCCCCCCCCCCATCCCCAACAAAGCCCCCAGGACGCCCGGACGCAGCTGCTGATTCCGCACACGCCAGACACAACACCTGGGAGTCACCGTGGGAATTCGCGACCGCCGGGCCTCCAGAAGCAAAGCACAGGTAAGCGAGGACTTAATGATGCGAAGAAAATTAAATTAATGATTCAGAAAAATAAACCTAAGACTCAGAGGACTCCAGAATGTAAAATTATTAAAATCTAAGGTATTCTAGACACTATTCCTGTACAAGAAGGAGTATCAGTATAAATGATGGTGATGGTGATGGTGATGATGATGATGATGATGTTGGTGATGATGATGATGATGATGATGATGATGATGATGATGATGATGATGATGATGATGATGATGATGGTGATGGTGATGGTGATGGTGATGATGATGATGATGATGATGACATTAATAACAACAGCCAACTACAATAAAAAAAATCAAATTCTGAAAGAAAATGCAATTTATTCCTAACCCAATGCCCATTTTCCTGGTGTCGCTCCAGCGTTTCCAAACTCGATATCACTATTACCTAATCGCCTCCGAAAAAAGTGGACGTCATAGGAAACGCAGCCACACGAACCACGTCTATTGTCTTCCTTATAACACAGAGAAAAACGATAAAAGAAAAAGAAGAAAAAAAAAAGAATTATCACAATACAATTATTGTTGAAGAAAAAGTAGATTTTCCACTTTTCTTTCACTCAAGCTTTACGAACATTTTGCGTTATCATCAACATTTACACACGTTGATGTACAATCCATAAATAAAAGAGAGAGAGAGAGAGAGAGAGAGAGAGAGAGAGAGAGAGAGAGAGAGAGAGAGAGAGAGAGAGAGAGAGAGAGAGAGAGAGAGAGAGAGAAATAAAGACAGAGACAGACAGACAAACAGAAATGCAAACACCTAATCCCCCCCCAAAGAAAAAGAAAAAAAAAGAAAGCCATTTCCAAACCCGTCCGAAACCAGCACAGTATGCATGACTTAGCACTCCGTACAAGACACTGCAAATTGCAAAGCGCTTACCGTCCATCCTCCTCCTCCCCCTCCTCCCCTCCCTAGGCAAACAGCCCCATTAATCAGCCGACGCGTCGACTAATAAAGAGCGGATCTCGGCTCTGGGTGACCGGGAGATAAACATCTAATTAATCGGGCATCAACAGGCGCAGCATCCACCGGGTTCTGCCTTTAAAGGACCGGGAGCGTGGTTGGGGGGGGGGGGGAGGCCGGGAAGCAGATCGGGTGATATATAAATGCCTAAAAGGGGGCGGGGGATGGGGGGGGGGGGAGGGAGGTTGTGTCTGTGATATCTGGGGGTGTTGGTATGGGTAGTGAGGGGGAGGGGAAGGGGGTATGAGTGGTTAGGGAGTGAGGAGGGGTATGGAGAGGTATGGAAGGGAGAGAAGGGGTGGGAGAGAGAAGAGTGGGAAACGGAGAATGAGAAGGTGAGGGAGAAGAAGAGGGAGGGTGAGGGAGAGGAAGAGGGAGTGTGTGGGAGAGGGAGGGACGGAGGAGGAAGAGACAGACCTGGAAAGACAAACACACTGAGACACACAGACAAAGAGGGATAGAAACAGACAGGCCGACAGACAGACAGAGAAGCCTACCCTCCTTCGACCCTCCAACCCAAAGTAATGCTATTTTCCGGCTCCACGAAGATGCATCAGAGCGCACCGCCCGCCCGGAACTCACGGGTCATGCCGGTTCATGAGAGTCTCACACGCACCTTATGATCTGCTGTTTCTCCTTTCCCCCTTCTTCCTTCTCTCCCCCCTTCTCTCTCCCTTACTCCCTCCTTCCCCTTCTCTCATCCCTACCCCCTCTTTCTTCTCCCCTTCTCTTCCCCTTCCCCAATCACTTCTTCCTTCCCGCCATTTCCTCTGCCTTCTTTTCCACTTTCCTTCTCCCTCTCTCTCTCTCCCCACCTTCCTCTTCCTTCTCCCCTACTCCTCCTCCTCCTCTCTTTCTCCTCTTCCTTCTTTCCTTCTCCTTTTCCTCCTTTCATTCTCTTCCTCCTTTTCTTCTCCTCTTCCTCCTTTCCTTCTCCTCTTCCTCCGCCCCTTCCACCTTCCCCTGCCCCCCTCTCCTCCCAGCCATTTTGGCAAAGAGGAATGTAATGGTCGGCCGATGTTAATTCCATTTCCCATTTACCTTAGCTTCCCTCTTTCATTCACTGACCCTGTTCGGCCCCGTGTGCGCACGTCGGGATGCAAAGTGGGTTTTGAAATAAAGGTTTTAGCCAAGCTTATGCTCTCTCTTTCTCTTTCTTTCTTTTCCAACACCCCCCTCTTTACACACACTCTCGCTTTCTTTCTCTCTCTCTCTTTCTCTCTCTCTCTCTCTTTCTCTCTCTCTCTTCTCTCTCTCTCTCTCTCTCTCTCTCTTCTCTCTCTCTCTCTCTCTCACTCACTCACTCACTCACTCACTCACTCACTCACTCATCCATCCTACACTCACTCACTCTCACTCTCTCTCTCACTCTCATCTCTCCTCTCTCTCCACTTCTTTCTCTCTCTCTCTCCACTCTCTCTCTCACTTCTCTCTCTCTCTCTCTCTCTCTCTCTCTCTCTCTTTCCTCATTGGTTTAAACAGCAGTACATGGATCATGAATACTCGAAATGGCGATAATGGTTACCAGAATAATGATAATGATAACAAATGATGAGAATAATAATGAAAATGTCAATAGCAAAATTGATACGCGAAGAGGAGAAAAGCATATTTAGATATTAATATGCAAAAATACCCACTGGTACTTATGTATATTAGTTTCCATAGCTAACATTGATAACTTTTTTTAATTTTTTTTTTATTATTCATCTTTAAAAATTAACTGATGTGAGGTAATGAAAATAAGATTATCATGAAGGAACTTATATACTAAATCATTATATTAGCATTAAGGAGTATCTAATAAAACTTTCCGTATTGTTAAGATTTCAGATCACATACCATGCATTTGTTGCATAGATACCTTCCCTCAAGCAAAAACTGGAGCGTGTCTATGCATGAGTGAGAGCATGGCTGTTTGTCGTTCATGGCGCACTCCCGTCATGCATGTATATTCATTATCCCAATGAATATATGCAAAGCTTGTACCAACACTAACTGTACCAATACCACCTGAAATCCACTATACTAACATCCTACTACTAACTGTACTAACATTACTGCTTAACTGTATTAACAACACCTTTCTTAATTATTGTTTTACTAACACTAACTGTACTACCGGTCAATTACTCTAACAGTACTTACGGTAACTTCCAACGATTGTACTGTACTAACAATAACAATACTCTATACGACTATAATAACACTAACTGTAATGCCATTAACTGTACTACCGGTAACTTCCAACGGCTGTACTATACTAACACTAACAATACTAACTATATTACTATACTGACACTAACTGTTCTGTCGGTAGCTTACGACTGTACTATATTTACTATACGACAATGCTAATATTAATAGCACTAGCGGTAACCTACTCTAACGGTATTTAATTGGTATAGTACAACGGCTGTACTATACTAATACTTAACTATACTAACTATACGACTATAGTAACACTAATTGTACTACTGGTAACTTATTCTAATGGTAACTTACAACGACTGTACTATACTAATACTTAACTATACTAACTAAATGATTATAACAACACTAACTGTACTACCGGTGACTTGCAACGCCACTGCTAATTGGCACTAACACTACTAACACTCGACCCCCCCATGCATACTGCAAGCGCTGACCGAAGTTGCATACCATTGCAAGTGACGCAGACGCATCCGTACAGCTGAGGAACCGCTGCCGCTTGAAAATTGGTGCCGTCGAGCAACATTGCAATGCGCTTGCAACACTTGTAAACAAAGACACTTTGCAAAGACACTTATTCAGCCGAGAGACCAAGGGCTGTTTTTCACATGTTTTATTTGTCGGGTTTAGTTGTTGCTAACAATTTCTGTATTTGGGCTTTTCAAGACATGATCATGGAATGTCTCTTCTTTTGGTTTATCTAATTTCAAAACTAAAGAACTTTTTTTTCTCAAAATGTCGTCTATGATGCACATACAGAACACATTTTTTCTTTTTTCCTCATCTGTCATTTATCAACAAAGCAAAAAAATTGTATCGTTTTAACACATGCCACAACATCCAAGGGTAAGGTGATAAGCCGAGAGAAACACTCGTAATTCACATTTAAAGTGAACATATAATATTATTCAATACACAAAGAGTCCAATACAAGACAGGGAAGGGAGAGAGCGACATGCACTCGCTCCCAAGCTTGAATCACAACTAAACTTCGGAGGTGAGTGACGTCGATGCCAGGCGACCTTGGAAACGTATCGTACCGCACCGTAAAAGCCGCTTCAGCGAAGTCATTATCCATACATATCGTTCCTCAAAATCGATTATTATTCTGATAAGTAGATCATGAAAATAATATAAACCTAATATCTTTGCGAACTTAATGAAAATTCTTAACTTATATTTCTAAGTGATGGTATTTGCATCGTACGCCAGGCATCCGGACAAAAGGGGGCGGTGCCGGTTGCAAGAGTTGAATCCAGACTGCAAGGCGAGGAATCTCACAACATTGCCTATTACGCGTCTAACATTCTCATCTCGACGGGCTAATGCTGATTAATATCTTCAAACATAAATATCTGGTTATTCGCGCTATCACTGACGATGAAGATTTACCAGACTGGTAACAACCGAGACAGACAGACAGAGAGAGACAGACAGAGAGAGACAGAGAGAGAGGGAGGGAGGGAATGATGGAGGGAGGGAGGGAGGGAGAGGGAGGGAGAGGGAGGGAGGGAGGGAGGGAGGGAGGGAGGGAGGGAGAGACAGACAGACAGACAGAGACAGAGAAACAGAAGTAAACAAATTCAACAGCATGAAAGCATGCAGCCAGATGGATTCATCATGCACGGTAACTTTGCAGATGTTTTTGTCATGCAACCATAATTATATTTTCCATGATACTGCATGTCTCGTCCCCTCCTGAAATATTTGAACCCTAATAAAACACTCAAAAAATGTTGGAAAGCGAGTGGGGGGAGAGGGGGGAGGAGGAGGAGGAGGAGGAGGAGGAGGAGGAGGAGGAGGAGGAGGAGGAGGAGGAGGAGGAGGAGGAGGAGGAGGAGGAGGAAGGAGGGAAGGGGAAGGAGGGAAGGAGGGAGAGGAGGAGAGAGAGAGAGAGAGAGAGAGAGAGAGAGAGAGAGAGAGAGAGAGAGAGAGAGAAGAGAGAGAGAGAGAGAGAGAGAGAGAGAGAGAGAGAGAGAGAGAGAGAGAGAGAGAGAGCTACACTCCCTCTCTTAGCAATAATCTCATGTAGGAGTTCGAGGAGTGGTACGCGCGTGGGGGAAGCAGAGGGCGGGAGTAGGGGAAGAGGAGGAGTAGAAATAGGAAGAGGAAGAATAGGAATAGGAATAGGAGGAGGAAGAAGAATGGGATTAGGAATAGAAATAGGAATAGAAGGAGAAGGAGGAGGAACAGGAATAGCAGGACGAATATGGATAGGAGGAGGAGGAGGGACAGGGATAGAAGGAGGAGGAGGAACAGCAATAGAAAGAGGAGGAAAAAAGAAGAGGAGGAGGAAGAGCAGCAGCGGCAGGAGAGGACAGGCGCAGAGGGAAAGAAGAAAAGAGAAGAGAAGAGAAGAAAAGGGGATGAGGAGAGGCGAAAACAAAAATCTTTAAAAACGCGTATCGACAGGATCCTTCGAGTGGCCAAACCAGTAAATCCCAAATCCTAAATGCTAAATCCTTCGCTAAGGTCATTAGCTCACACGATCCTGTTACCACCCGATAGCCTACTCCTCCCGTGGGATGGCCTGCGACTGCTCATTATCCTGCACTTCACAATTGAGTGGTGTGTGTGGTCGCCAGAGCCAGGAGGATGATGGACTGACTGCATTGTCTCTCTTCTCGTTCGTCTTTCTCTTCCTTTTCTTCTTATTCTTTTTCGTTTTTTTTTCTCTCTTTCTTTATGTCTCTCTCGTTCTAGTTTATGACCTTCTTTCATTCCGTCCACCTTTCTTTGTTTTTTTTTCTTCTACTTCTTCTTCTTCTTCTTCTTCTCCTCCACTTCCTCCCCCTCCCTCTCCCTCCCCCCTCCACTCCCTCCCCCTCCCCCTCATGCTCCTGGTAAACCAACATTTTGTTTGGGCGAATTTATCTCTTTGATTATCGTAAATTATGAACCTTCTCGTTTTCAAGTATTCCCAATTTACATTTTAACAAGCAACATCGTAAGTAAAGACACCATTTTCCGTTTTCTTTTCCTCTCTGTCTGGGATTCCGTTTTCTTCGTTAACCTTTCCTGACCAGCTGCCCATAAAATCTGCTTTCTCCTGTTGCCTGGCAATTTCCTTGATTTGCAGGCGGATAAAAACTGAATTTATGAATTCCGTTTTAAATAATTCTCTATATTCAATACACATACAAACACACACACATACACACACACAGACACACACACAGACACACACACACACACACACACACACACACACACACACACACACACACACACACACACACACACACACACACACACACACACATACATATATATATATATATATATATATATATATATATATATATATATATATATATATATATATATATATCATTGGATATCGACAGCGAAGGATGGGAAAGATTGGAAATGATTGGGAGAGGCCTACGTCCTGCAGTGGAATGTTACAGGTTGATGATGATATTGATAGATAGATAGATATGGGGGTACATGCACACACATATATAATTATATGGGGGTACATGCACACACATATATAATTATAAGTGTAACACATTAAGTATTGTTCTTGGTCTTAATTCTTAAAAATTCCTCTAAATTAACTTAATGCCTTCCTAATCTTCTCACGCTCCTCGTTGTTTAATTTCACCTTCATTTATAGCAGTTAATTTCTTTCACCGCGAAATACTTCCTTAAAGAGCTCGATGCATGACGTCAGTAGTGCAATCAACGGTACTTACCTTATTTAACCACATTTAGCCTCGGAGGTTTACAGTGTCCGCAAACAAACGTACCTGTGAGGAGAATCTTTAATTAATATAACCCTTTTGGCAAAGAATCTAAGCTTTTGCATCTCTCTCTTTCGCTCTCTCATTCTCTGTCTCTGCTTGTCTGTCTCTGTGTCTGTCGATCTGTGTGTGTGTGTGTGTGTGTGTGTGTGTGTGTGTGTGTGTGTGTGTGTGTGTGTGTGTGTGTGTGTGTGTGTGTGTGTGTGTGTGTGTGTGTGTGTGTGTGTGTGTGTGTGTGTGTGTGTGCGCGCGCGCGCGCGATCTGCAAAATAAAAGACATACTGAGCCAAATTGACATTATTGTTACAAATACTGCCATTCAAATGTATTGGAAAATATAAATCTCAAAATACAAACAAATTAACTTAAACTTAAAGACCCAATTACCACTTACAAAGTCGATTATCATTTTTTTTTACCCAAGAAAAAGAAAACGGTCGAAGTGAAATACATAAACAATAAAGAACACACACACACAAATATATATATATATATATATATATATATATATATATATATATATATATATATATCATATAACTGACATCAATAAAACTTTTCACCATAAAATAACTACCCAAACAACCAACTTTACAAACAGAAAAAAAGAAAACGACAAAAACAAAGAAACGAAAATCAAAACAAGGACAAAGCAAGAACATCAAGAAACCACTTTACAAGATAGACGAGAGAATTCAAGGTACTATAGAGAAGGTACCAAGATTACCACAAGTCCCGCATAATAGAAATTCGTTCCACATCAACACCCATCCCTCCACCCTCCTCCCTCCACCCTCCCCCTCTATCCTCCACCCTCCACCGTTAACCATCTACCCTCCCCCCTCTACCCTCCCCCTCTTTCACCCCTCCCTCACCAGGCCACCCTTAGGGAAGTTAAGGGTGAGAGTATAGGATAAGGTGTAGGGAGAGGGAGGAATAGAGAGAGAGGGAGGAAGATGGGGAAAGATGGACGATGGAGAGGGAGATGGACAGGGAGAGGGAGAGGGAGAGAGAGAGTGAGAGAGAGAGAGAGAGAGAGAGAGAGAGAGAGAGGAAGAAGGGAGGAAAGGAGGGAGACGGAGAGGGGGGCAGAGGATAAGAGGAGGAAGGGAGGAAAGAGGTAGGAAGAAGGGACGAGGAGAAGGAAGGGATAAATTGGATAGAGAGGAGCAGAGACAGAAATACAGAAGTCAAACAGACAAACAAAAACAAAGTAAGAAAAGAAAAAAGGGACAGAAAAACCGACATCAAGAAGAGGAGTAGGGAAAGAGGAGAAGCTGACGGGAGGAAAAGAATAGAAGATGGAAGAAGAAGGGGGAGAAGAAGAGGAACAAGGTGAAAGGGAAGGGGAAGAGGAAGAAGAAAAAAAAGAAGACGAAGGGGAAGAAAAAGAAGAAGGAAAAGGAGAAGGAGAACGAAAAGAAGAAAGATAAGGAGAAGGGGAAAAAGAAAAGAGAGGAATGGGGAAGGAAAAGGAGAAGGGGGGCGGGAGGGGATACCTCAGGAGGCACAGGAACCTAAGCCATATCCCTTCCACGCCATCTATTTCTGGAAACGCGGAAGTACCCCGACCTTCAATCCCCCGGTCTGCTTCATAACACCACCATGGCGATTGGGGATTCGGGCTGGCGGCTACGGTACTCTTCAGGGGGACTTTCGGGATTAGCTTCTTGTTCTGAAATCCCTCTAATTAAGGCTGGTCTTTTGTGCGCGCTAATTGCATTTTCCATATAATCATTAATTAGTAACAACGATGATGATGATTATAATTCTTATGGTGATCATTAGCATTATCATTATTGCTGTTATTATCATTATTATCATTATTATCATCATTGTAATTTTCCATAATGTTAATAAAACAGTTGTCATCATCATTATCATTAATTAATACCTGTTACTACTAAAATCATAAAACTAACATAAAAACATCAATAACCAATGTTAATGAAACCTTGTTATCATCAATATGATTATTACCACAATATTCTATTATTGTTAATAATGTTGTTCCTAATATAGCATGCAATGTATCATAACACATTTTGTAATCGTTATTGATACTCTAATCATTGTTATAATGCTGTTAACACGGCATTGTTAACATCTGTCGTAGTTGTGGTCATCACAAAGCTCGTAAATAACAAGAGCGAAGTTATTACCCGGTTTATGACGTCACATGTGTAGCACCTCTTCTGAATCAACGGTGATTAGTTGTCTAAATCATAATCAATTATCCGTATCGACATTATCGTAGAATATTTATAGATAAGGCATAAAAGTTCTACCACGACCAACGGCTATAAGAACAATGCTGTTCGTCTGACAAACAATACAAACAAACAAAGGTCACGATGGACAGTATATTTCGCAACCTCCATCCCTCCCCCCCCCTTTCCCGACCACTCCAACAACAACAACAGCTCTTACACATCCTCCCTCTCTCTCTCTCTCTCTCTCTCTCTCTCTCTCTCTCTCTCTCTCTCTCTCTCTCTCTCTCTCTCTCTCTCTCTCTCTCTCTCTCTCCACACACACACACACACACACACACACACACACACACACACACACACACACACACACACACACACACGCGCGCGCGCGCGCGCGCGCGCACCGCTATCCACCCACCATCCCAAATTGGTCACACACAAGCCAACAACCCTGTTCGACCTTGGTTCCAGATAGGAATAACATCCATGTAATGAGAGATGGTAATTACCCCCTCTCCTTACCCCTCCCCCCACCCACCCTAACCACTCTTCCCAACTCATCTTTCCTCTTTCCTCCCTTTCTCTTTCCTCCACACTTGCCCTTTCCTCCTCCTCCTTTCCATCCCCTTGTCTTTACTCTCTATCTAAACATGGCCACTCTTTCCCTTTTTCCTTGCTAACCCCCCACTAATAACCCCCATTTTCAACATCCAACCTATTCTTACCTTCCCTTCTCTCCTTTTCCCCTCTTATTGCCAACCTTCTCTCCCCCATTTACAATTAACCCCATTTCCCCTTTTCCCTCTTCCACACATATCCCAACCTCCTCTCCCTCATTCATGCTCATTTACACCAAACCCCGTTTTCTCCTCCTCCCCCACTTACAGTAAACGTCTCTCTCTCTCTCTCTCTCTCTCTCTCTCTCTCTCTCTCTCTCTCTCTCTCTCTCTCTCTCTCTCTCTCTCTCTCTCTCTCTCTCCACCCACTCCTACTTTCAAGCAGACCCCCTTCCTCCCCCCTTCCCCACCCCCTTTACCCCTCCCCCTTTCTCCCGCGTCCTTCCTGCATCCCCCCTCCCCCCCCCCATTGCTATGCGTCCCCCACCCGCTAATCTCAACCAGACACAATTCAACCATGTCATTAGCCCAGGACAAGTGTACGATGACATGGGGGAGGGGAGGGGGAGGGAGGGGGCGAACGGAAGGGAGGGGAAGGATGGGGAGAGGGAGAGGGGTGGGGAGAGTAAGGAAAGGGACAGGGGAAGGGAGGAAGGGGAAGGGATTGGGGGGGGGAGGGAAAAAGACGGGAAGGGAGAGGGAGAGGAAGGATGGATAGAGAAAGGGGGGGAAGAGAGGGAGAGGGAAGGACAAGGGGGAGACGACTTTCCCCCGATCCCTTTCTCTCCCGATTTCCCCGGTGGTTACGCGGGCCGAGCGGACGTCACTTCACCGCAACGCGTGACGTAAGTAGCGCCGTTGTTGTGATGGCGACGGTGACTTCAAGGGCAGGATAATCGTCATAATTGAACAACAACGGGCGTAATGATGATTAGGTGGGGGGTAGGGGGTGAGGGGCAAGGGAGTAGGGGGATGAAGGGGTAGGGGGTGATGGGTAAGGGGGTAGGGAGTGAAGGGTAAGGGGGTAGGGAGTGAAGGGTAAGGGGGGAGGGGGATGGGTAAGCGGGCAGGGGTGATGGGTAAGGGAGAAGGGGTGATAGGTAAGAAGGTAGGGGGTGAAGGTTAAGGGGGTAGGGGAAAGGGGTGATGGTAAAGGAGTTAGGGGGTAGGGGGTGATGGGTAAGGGGTAGGGAGTGATGGGTAAGGGGTAGGGAGTGATGGGTAAGGGGTAGGGGTGATGGGTAGGGGGTAGGGGGTGATGGGTAGGGGGTAGGGGGGAGCCCAGCACAAAGGATCAGATCTTAAGAGCTCGTTCAAATCTTATAACTGGGCGACAGGAGGTGCTCGATCGCTTATTGTCAGCGGGATTTAGGTTCTAATGGCCTGCATCGGGATCTGTTTGCGGGAAATGCTGTTTGTTTCTTATAGTCCTTTATTTTCGTTTTTTTTTTTTTTTTTGGGGGGGGCGGGGATGTTTTTGCTGTTTAATTCGCTAATTGATGTTATTTTTTAAATCCTCTAAATGTTTCACTTGTTATTGTTTGTTTTATATCTGAAGATTTTATTCTTAATTCGTGCTTGGATTTTATTTTTTTCTA
>NC_051403.1:25896466-25921466 GCF_015228065.2 Penaeus monodon
GTGATGATGGTGGTGATGGTGATGATGGTGGTAATGGTGATGATGGTGGTAATGGTGATGATGTGGTGGTGATGGTGATGATGGTGATGGTGATGTGGTGGTGATGGTGATGATGGTGGTGGTGGTGATGGTGATGATGTGATGGTGATGATGGTGGTAATGGTGATGATGGTGGTGGTGATGGTGATGATGGTGATGGTGATGATGGTGGTAATGGTGATGATGGTGGTGGTGGTGATGGTGATGATGTGATGGTGATGATGGTGGTAATGTGATGATGATGGTGGTTATGGTGATGATGGTGGTAATGGTGATGATGGTGGTGGTGATGGTGGTAATGGTGATGATGGTGGTAATGGTGATGATGGTGGTGGTGGTGGTGGTGATGGTGATGGTGATGATGGTGGTAATGGTGATGATGGTGGTGGTGGTGATGGTGATGATAGTGATGGTGATGATGGTGGTAATGGTGATGATGGTGGTGGTGATGGTGATGATGGTGATGGTGATGATGGTGGTAATGGTGATGATGGTGGTGGTGGTGATGATGGTGATGGTGATGATGGTGGTAATGGTGATGATGGTGGTGGTGATGGTGATGATGGTGATGATGATGATGGTGGTAATGGTGATGATGGTGGTAATGGTGATGATGGTGATAATGGTGATGATGATGGTGGTAATGGTGATGATGGTGGTGATGGTGATGATGAAGACGAAGAAGAAAAGAGAAGAGAGAGCAGAATGCAGGAAAGCAGAATCGACAAACATAACCATCAAACAAACACCTCTTTCCATCCCACGTGCGTAACGAAACAGGGAAGTGGGATAAATGAAGACAGACCGAAAGGTAAAAAGCAAGATCAACACCGCTAATTGCAGCCTAGTGCAGTGGCGTCTCGGACTGAAATTTATATAAATTGATATCAAGCGTAGAAGGAAAATGGGTTTTGTTGCAACCTTAATTGCAGCCGTGACACATTATCGTTCGGGATAAATGGGTTTTAATCATGATAATTACTGTAATTTTGTTTGGCTGTGTTGCTGTTATCGTTAATTCATCTTTATTTCGACCTGTCTCTTTCTTTTCGTTATTCGATCATTCTTATTCTGAGAAGTAGTGGTAATATTATTGCTGCTGTTGTATTTCTTATCTTTGTTATGCTTTTGCATTTTCCTGCATATTTATCATATTGGAAAATTCCCTCTTTGACCCTGTGACCTCTCGTGACCTCTCACCACGCCATCTCCTTTGCTTTCCTGTGCTTCATTCAAACTTCTCTTCTATTTTCTCATTTCAATTATCTTACTATTTCGCCTTCTTTCCGCGTTTTACTTTTTTCATGTCTATCACCACAACCACACCACACTCCACCTCCATCTTCCATCTCTATCTCTATCTCTCCACCCCCAACCCCATCCCCACCCTCACCCTCCCCTCCTCCACCTCCACCTCCACCTCAACCTCCACCAACAACCCCACCTCCTCCTCCACCCCAACCTCCACCCCCACCCCCACCCCCACCTCCTCCTCCACCCCCACCCCCACCTCCTCCTCCACCCCCACCTCCTCCTCCACCTCCTTCACTACCGCCACCTAAGTCAGCGACAGTTCTTCGTCTTCCTCCTTCAAGACTCAAGTGTTTACCGGGAGAAAGGAAAGAGGAGGAGGAGGAGGAGGAGGAGGAGGAGGAGGAGGAGGAGGAGGAGGAGGAGGAGGAGGAGGAGGAGGAGGAGGAGGAGGAGGAGGAGGAAGAAGAGAAGAAGAAGAGAAGAAGAAAAGGAGAAGGGGGAAGAAGAAGAAAGTGTGCGGGTGTCTGTTTATATGATAAACAAAATAGATGGATATTTATATAGGTATAGCTAGATGGGGATAGATTTTCAAATAGCAGAGACGATAGTTGTATATATGATTATATATATATATATATATATATCTATATCTATAATATATATATTATATATATATTATATATATATATACTATACATATATATATATATATATATATATTTAAAAAATTAACATTTATAAATAATATTTATATGTATATATAATATATATATATATACAAGATATATATATTATATATATTCTATATATATATATAATATATATATATATTATGTGTGTGTGTGTGTGTGTGTGTGGTGTGTTTGTGTGTGGTAGTGTGTGGTGTGTGTGTGTTGGTGGAGGTGTGTGTGTCGTGGTGTGGGTATGTATTGTACTTATATCATAGATATATGTATATATGTTATACATGTATGTATGTTGTATGTATGTATGTATTGAATATGTGTTGTGTGCGTGGGCTGTGCGTGTGATGTGTGTGTGTGTGTGTGTGTGTGTGTGTGTGGTGTGTGTGTGTGTGTGTGTGTGTTTGTACATAACACACACACGCGCGAACGCACAAAGCTTGGTGAAATTATACATATTAAAAAATAAACGGGGGCGGGGGAGGAAGGGGGGTGCCCGGCATGGCGATAACCAGAGTTTCAGTTCGGCGCCAATTTCAGATCGAGCAGAAAAATCCTATATCCCATTTGCATTACGTGGGAGGGGGAAGGGGGGTACTTCCCTGCTGATTACCCCCCCATACATTTCCCCCTCCCCTCCCCGCCTATCCCCCCCCCCTCCGCCGGGAAGGCCCTCCTGAGGGTCGTAAATAATGTCAAAAGAGAATAAATATCTCGTTATAAAAAATTTTATCAGGGGAAGAACATTTTAAAATGCACTTCTGGGGTGTTGTCTTTTTATGGATCTGTAGATAAATCTGTTTGGAGTGAATCTGCGTGAAGAAAGTGCTTTTCTACCTTCTCTTTCTCTCTCCCTCTATCGTTCGTTTGTCTCTCTCAGTCAGTTAGTCTGGCGGTCTGTCTGTCTGTCTGTCTGTCTAGTCTGTCTGTCGTCTGTCTGTCTGTCCTATCTAGCTATCTATCTATTAGCTATCTATCTATCTGTCTGTCGGTCTGTCTCACACACACATATTCCCCCCCCCCCCCGCATCCCCATGTTTCTCTCAAGGCTCCCAGAAGATCGTGAAGCAAAGGACATCGAGCGACCTGATGAAAACCCGTTCTCAAGGGGGGTACAAGCCACGAGCAGGAAAAAAGGGGGATAAAAAGGGAGGAGAGCGAGAGGAGAGAGAGAGAGAGAGAGAGAGATGAAAGAAGAGAGAGCGAGAGCGAGAGAGAGAGAGAGAGACGAGAGAGAGAGACGAGAGAGAGAGAGAGAGAGATGAGAGAGAGAGAGAAAGAGAACGAAGAGGAGAGGAGAAGAGAGAGTGAGAGAGATGAACACTGAGAGAGAGAGAGAAGAGAGAGAGAAGAGAAAGAGAGGAGAGAGAGATGAGAGATGAGAATGAGAAAGAGAGAGAGAGAGAGAGATGAGGAGAGATGAGATGAGATGAGAGAGATGAGAGAGAGATGAGGAGAGAGAGAGAGATGAGAGAGAGAGAGAGAGAGAGAAGGTAGAGAAGGATAGGAGATAATGGAAAGATAGTGAAAACCAAAAAGAAAATCAGTAATATCAAACTAACTTTTCTCTCAAGTCCATATCTCTCTTCTCCTCCCTCGTCATCAGCTTCCACCATCACCACTATCTCACCATCACCACCATCACCCGCTCCGCCACCCACACAACCATACATCCACACACCACCCCATACAACGACACCCAGTCAGCAGCGTCATAAGGGCGAAATTCCATAAAGATATCCCCGTCGCAACGCCTGTTACCCCGTGGGTATCTCCAAGGCCAATTCCACTAGATAATAAATGTGGCATATCCTACTGTTCTTATCGCGTGTCGGTTTTTATCTGGAGAACCTTGGGTTTTAGTGTTTCTGTGTTCAGGGAAGTGAGGGAGGTGAGGGGGGAGGGCTGGTAGGAGAGAGCGGATGATGGATGGATGTGGATGGATGGATGGCATGATGGTATGGCATGGATGGGTGGATGGATGGATTGGATGGCTGGATGGTATGGATGGGATGGAGGAAGGGAGGGAGGGAGAGAGTGAGGGAAGAGGGAGGGAGGGAGGGAGGGAGGGAGGGAAGGGGGGAGGAGGAGGGAAGGAAGGGGAGGGAGGTAGGGTTGGTGGGAGGGAGGGAGGGAGGTGGTGGGAGGGAGGGGAGGTAAGGGAGATGGAACGGTGAGGGTGAGAGGGACGGAGAACGGGAGAGGATAAATCGAGATAGAGGGAAAAAAGTAACGAAAGAAAGAAGTGCAAAAGAAAATGAGAGAAGAAAGGAGAGACAGACAGACGCAAGAAATGAAGGAAAGAAAATCGCGAAACCAAACGAAAGAAAGAAAAAGCAAGCAGACAGAATGTGAAAAGACAGCAGAAAAAAAATTGAGAAGAACGAGAGAACGGAAGAAACAAGAGAGGTTATTCCAGCATAAACAAATAAACCAGCGGACGAGCCGAAACAAAAGCATATTTACAGCAAATATTTACCGGGCAACATTCGTCCGTGAAAACACAATGACAAGCAAGCACGGCCGAAGCGCAACGTCAACATGCACCGAACAAGAACGAAAACAAGCAAATCTACCCATAGACATGAACGCAAGTAGCACGCAAAATAAAAGTCTCGTCCGGTCGACTACAAAAAGATGTTATATTTGAAAAGGAGAAGAGAGGATTTGATTATTAGGATGAGGATGGTGGGGATGGTGATGATGGTGCTGATGGTGCTATGGGTAATGGTGATGATGGTGCTGATGGTGATGATGGTGGTGCATGGTGATGAGGTGGTAATGGTGAGATGGTGGTAAATGGTGCTATGGTGGGGATGGTGATGATGGGTAATGGTTGGTGATGGGTGATGGTGATGAGGTGGTAATGGTGATGATGGTGTTAATGGTTGATGATGGTGGGATGGTGATGATGGTGGTAATGTGATGATTGTGGGTAATGTGATGATTGGTGGGATAATGGTGATGATGGGTTTGGTAATGGGATGATGGTGGTAATGGTGATGATGGGTGTAATGGTGGTGGTGTGGTGATAGGTGATGATGGGGGTAAATGGTGATGATGGTGGTGGTGGTGGTGATGTGATGATGTGGTAATGGTGATGCATGGTGGTAAGGGGATGCTGGTGTTAATGGGTGATGCACTGGTGGTAATGGTGATGCTTGGATGGTGGTGATGGTGATGGTGGTGAAAGTGAGGATGATGGTGGTAATGGTGTGATGGTGTAATGGTTGATGATGGTGGTAATGTGATGATGGTGGTGGTGGTGGTGTTGATGGTGATGATGTGGTAATGGTGATGATGGGTGAGTAATGGTGATGATGGTGGTAATGGCTGAATGATGAGTAATGGTGATGCTGTGGTAATGGTGATGATGACTGGTGGTGATGGTGATGATGGTCGGTAATGGTAGATGATGGTCGGTAATGGTGATGATGCTGGTAATGGTGAGGATAATGGTGATGATGGTGGTAATGGTGATGATGGTGGTAAAGTGATGATGGTGGTAATGGTGATGATGGTGTAATGGTGATGATGATGGATGGTAATGGTGATGATGGTGGGTGGGGTGGTGGTGGTGGTGATGATGGTGGTAATGCTGAATGATGATGGTGGTATGTGATGATGGTGGTAATGGTGATGGTGGTTGTGGTGGTGGTTGTGATGGTGATGATGGTGGTAATTGGTGATGATGGTGGTGGTGGTGGATGGTGATGTGATGCGTGATGATTGGTGGTAATGGTGAGATGGTGGTGGTGTTGGTAATGGTGCATGATGGTGGTGGTTGGTGAGGATGGTGATGGTGATGATGGTGGTAATGCGTGATGATCGGTGGTGGTGATGGTGATGATTGGTGATGGTGATGATGGTGGTAATGGTGATGATGGTTGTGATGTTGGTGGTGATGGTGATGATGGTGGGGGTGGTGGTGATGGTGATGATGTGATGGTGATGATGGTGGTAATGGTGATGATGGTGGTGATGGTGATGATGAGACGAAGAGAAAAGAGAAGAGAGAGCAGAATTGCAGGAAAGCAAGAACGACAAACATAACATCAAAAAAACACCTCTTTCCATCCCACGTGCGTAACGAAACAGGGACGTGGGATAAATGAAGACAGACCGAAAGGTAAAAGCAATGATCAACACGCTAAATTGCAGCTATGCAGTGGCGTCTCGGGGACTGAAATTTATATAAATTGAATCAGCGAGAAGGAAAATGGGTTTTGTTGCACCTTTAATTGCCGCCGGACACATTATCGTCGGATAAATGGGTTTTAATCATGATAATTCGTAATTTTGTGTGGCTGTGTTGCTGTTATCGTTAATCATCTTTATTTCGACTGTCTCCTCTGTTCGTTATTCGATCATTCTTATTCTGAGAAGTAGTGGTAATATATTCTCTGTGTATTTCTTATCTTTGTTATGCTTTGCATTTCGCATATGTATCATATGGAAAATTCCCTCTTTGACCCGTGACCCTCGTGACCTCTCCCCACGCCATCTCTGCTTTCCTGCGCTTCATTTCAAACTTCTCTTCTATTTTCTCATTTCAATTATCTTACTATTTCGCCTCTGTTCGCGTTTTACTTTTTTCATGTCTATAACCACAACCACACCACACTCCAACCTCCATCTTCCATCTCTATCTCTATCTCTCACCCCCAACCCATTCCCCACCCTCACCCTCCCTCCTCACCTCCCTCCACCCCACCCTCCTCCTACACTCACAACCTCCTCCTCCACCCTCCACCCCACCTCACACCCAACTCCACCCCCACCCCACCTCCTCCTCACCCCACTCCTCCCACCTCCTCACTACCCCACCACCTAGTCAGCGACAGTTCTTCGTCTTCCTCCTTCAGACCAAGTGTTTACCGGGAGAGCGAAAGAGGGCGGGGAGGAGGAGGAGGCGGAGGAGGAGGAGAGGAGGAGGAGGAGAGGAGGAGGAGGAGGAGGAGGAGGAGGCGGAGGAGGAGGAGGAGGGAGGAAGAAGAGAAGAAAGAAGAAGAAGAAGAAGAAGAAGAAGAAGAAGAAGAAGAAGAAGAAGAAGAAGAAGAAGAAGAAGAAGAAGAAGAGAAGAAGAAGAAAAGAAGCAGGAGAAGAAGAAAAGAGAAGCGCTAATGAGAAAGATCAACGCCGTGTAGATGCCAAAGGCGAAGGCGAAAGAGGAGAAGGAGTAGGAGGAGTAGGAGTAGGAGGAGAATTGAGGAGGAGCAGGAGGAGGAGGAGGAGGAGGAGGAGGAGGAAGAAGCGGAGGAGGAGGACTGAGAAGAGACGAGGAAGAGGAGGAGGAGGAGGAAGAGGAGGAGGAGGAGGAGGAGGAGGAGGAGGAGGAGGAGGAGGAGGAGGAGGAGGAGGAGGAGGAGGAAGAAGAAGAAGAAGAAGAAGAAGAAGAAAAGAAGAAGAAGAAGGAGAAGGAGAAGAAGAAGGAGAAGGCCATTGAGATGGATAAAGCGTAGATGACAAAGGCGAAGGCGACGGCGAAGGAGGAGGAGGAGGCTTTGGCTCCCTCGCCGCGGACAATAAACGATCGCGCTTGACCAGAGACAAGCGCCTCTGTCCGGGCCGCGGGCGTGAGCGTGGGCGTGGGCGTGGCGGTGGCAACAGGATCCAAAAGTACACCGTTAGTACAGCACACGCACAGTCCCGCACGCAGACACTGAGGGAGGCTGTGTGAAGGAGATGAGAATAGATAGACGGATGGATGCACAAAGGCAAGGCAGATGCAAGCATACGCATACGCACACGCACTATATATATATAATATATATATCTATCTATAATATATATATATATATATTATATATATATATATATATATATATATATAATATCTAATATGTATATATATATATGTATATATAATATATATATAATATATATACATATATATATATATATATATATATATATATATATACATATATATATAAGGTAATGATACAATCAATAATATAAAGCAGAAGAAAAAGCAGAAGAAAACGGAGCAGCGTCTCTCAAGTCGGCAGGAGGCATCTTGAGTCTCCCACGTTATATCCCCCCCCCCCCCTCTTCCACCACCCACCCTGAGATATCCACAAGGGTCATAGTTACCTTCAGTGACTCTCACCTCCCCCCCCCCCCTCCTCTCACCTTTCCTCTCCCATTCCTGCGTCTCCCCCCACCCCCCTCTCCTACTCCTACCTAGCCATACACTCAACCCCCTACCCCCCTTCCCTCGATCCTTCTCCTCCTTCTCTTCCTCCTCTTCCTCCTCTTCTTCTTCTTCTTCTTCTCCTGTTCCTTCTTTTTCTTCTTCTTTTTCCTCCCTTCACCTTCCCTTCCTTCTCCTTCCTTCTCTTCTCCTTCTCCTTCTCCTTCTCCTCCTCCTCCTCTCCTTTCATCTTCTTCTTCCGCCTCATTCTCATCTCTCTCCTCCTTCTCCTCCTCTTCTCCTTCTTCTTCTCTTCCTCCCCCTCTCCCTTCTTCCCCCCTCTCCCTTCTTCCCCCTCTCCCTTCTTCCCCCTCTCCCTCCTCCCCCCTCTCCCTCCTCCCCCCCCTCCCTCTCCTCCTCCTCCTCCTCCTCCTCCCGCTCGCCCCCCCCCCCCCAACATACACCTGTCATAGCCCCTCCCCCTCTCTTAATCCTCCTACCCCTCCCCCTTCTTTCCCTCTCCTCCTCTCCTTCCCCCTCCCTTCCCTCCCCTTTTCCCTCCCCCCCCTAATCCCCCGTCGCTCTGAGAAGTTCCTTTCGCCTCGGCTCCTCTTCCGCCTCACGTGGTCGAGGGGGGGGGGCGACTGGGGAGAGAGAAGGGTGTGTGTGTGTGTGTGTGTGTATGCGTGTGTGTGTGTGTGTGTGTGTAGATATAGGGAGGTACAGATGAACTGAAAGATACATAATATAAAGGAGACGAGAGGCAGATAAAGAGAAAGAGAGAGAAAATGAGAGAGAGAGAGTGAGAGAAAGAAAGAGAGAGAGAGAGAGAGAGAGAGAGAGAGAGAGACGAGAGACGAGAGACGAGAGGAGAGAGAGAGAGAGAGAGACGAGAGAGGAGAGGAGAGACGAGAGACCGAGAGGAGAGAGATGAGAGACGAGAAGAGAGAGAGAGAGAGGGAGGAGAGAGAGAGGAGAGAAAGAGATGGAGAGAAAGAGAGGGAGAGAAAGAGATGGAGAGAGAGAGAGAGATGAGAGAGAGACGAGGGAGAGAAAGAGAGGGAGAGAAAGAAATGGGAGAGAAAGAAAGGGAGAGAGAGAGAGAGAGAGAGAGAGACGAGAGAGAGAGAGGGAGAGAAGTAGAGACGGTGAGAGAGAGAGGAGAGACAGAGAGATGAGAGAGATGAGAGAAGAGAGAGAGGAGAGACGACGAGTGAGAGAGAGAGAGAAGAGGAGAGAGCCGAGAGAGATGAGAGAAGAGGAGAATGAGAGAGAGAGAGAGACAGAAAGACAGACAGACACATACACACCACAACACACACAGCGAAGAGAGAGAGAGAGAGAGAGAGAGATGAGCAGAGGAGAGAAACGAGAGAGATCGATTGATAGAGAGAGATGGAGGAGAGAGAGAGAGAGAGAGATAGAAGAGAGAGAGAGAGGAGTGAGAGAGGATAGAAGGGAGAGAGAGGTGGGGGGGGAGGAGGGAGGGAGGAGGGAGGGACGAGAGAGAGAGAGAGAGAAGAGAGAGATAGATGGAGAGAGACCGAGAGAGAGAGAGAGAGAGAGAGAGAGAGAGAGAGAGAGAGAGAGAGAGAGAGAGAAAAAAGAGAGAGGAGAGAGAGAGAGAGAGAGAGAGAGAGAGAGAGAGAGAGAGAGAGAGACGAGAGAGATGAGAGGAGAAGAGAGAGAGGGCGGAGAGATGAGAGAGAAGAGAGAGAGAGAGAGAGAGAAGGAGAAAGAGAGAGAGAGAGAGAGGGGGGGGGAGTAGGGGGGGAGGGATGGGAGGGGACGAGGGGAGGGAGGGAAGAAGAGAAGTGAGAGAGAGAGAGAGAGAGAGAGAGAGAGAGGAGGAAGAGAGAGAGTACGAGGAGAGGAGAGTGCGAGAGACGAGTGAGAGAGAGAGAGAGGAGGGAGATAGGAGGGAGGGAGGGAGGGAGAGGGAGCGTGGGATGAGGGAGAAGGGAGAGGGGAGAGGATGAGGGAGAGAGAGAGAGGGAGATGAGAGAGAGAGAGAGACGAGAGATGAGAGAGAGGAGAGGAGAGAGAGAGAAATAGATGATGAGAGAGAGAGAGGAGAAGAGAGAGAGAGAGAGAGAGAGAGAGAGAGAGGACCGACTCGACGAGGAGACGCGAGAGAGAGAGAGAGAGAGAGAGAGAGAGAGAGAGAGAGAGAGAGAGAGAAATATGTTTTTTAATAAGTAAAGAAAAACCATAAGAAAGGAAGAAAGAAAGAGAGACAGACTGATAAAAAGATAGGGCCCTAACAAACAAAGACTACTCCCCCCTTCCCCCCTTCCAACCCCTATTTCTCCCCCCCCCCTCGCCCCTCCTCTCCAGCCCCTATTTCTCTATCTGTCTCCCTCCGCGGACACATGGGACCTTAGAGATAAAAATAAAAAAGGGAGTTTGTAAACCCTTTATGGCCAGGCTGATGGACAGAGGAGCACCCCCCCCCCTCCTCTCTCCACCACTCCACTCCATCCATCCCTCTCTCTGTCTCTCTCTCTCTTTCTGTTTTTCGTTATCTCATTTAAGCCTCCTCTACTTCTTCT
Organism: Penaeus monodon; assembly: GCF_015228065.2. Taxonomy (NCBI): domain Eukaryota; kingdom Metazoa; phylum Arthropoda; class Malacostraca; order Decapoda; family Penaeidae; genus Penaeus; species Penaeus monodon. Next base: position 25,907,131 of record NC_051403.1, read on the forward strand.
TCCCCTTCTTTTTACTTTATTCTTTATCCTTCTCTTCCTCTTCGCTTTTTCGTAATCCTTATCCTCCATTTTTTTCTGTTTCTTTGTTTCTCCAATCTCCTTCTTTTTCCTTACACACACACACACACACACACACACACACACACACACACACACACACACACACACACACACACACTCACACACACATACACATACACACACACGTATGTACCCGTGCATCTAACTTAAATAAACACAAGTAACTGTACACAAACATAAACGGAACACAGCTACTAGAAACTGAACCGAACGTTTCGAACTCGTCGAGAGATCCTCTTCAGACGAAGCAAACAACGGAAATGGATCAAAAGAATCCATTTCGGTTATTAGCCTCGTCAGAAGAGGAGAACTTGACGATCTCGAAACCTTACATTTAATTAATTTTCGTGTTGTGGCCGTGTTTCATTCCATCTATGTATGCATGTATATGTATGAATATGTATATGTATATATATATATATATATATATATATATATATATATATGTATGTATGTATGAGTATGTATGTTATGTATTTTATGTTGTAGGGATGTATGTATTATGTATGTAAGTATAAGTAGTAAGTAGTTGTATGTATGTATGTATGTATGTATGTATGTATGTATGCTTGTATGCATTTCTCTGTCGATCATTCAATCTATCTATCAATCGATTTATCTATGTCTATTAATCAATCAATCTATTTATCTCAGTCAATCTATCTATGTATCTATCTGTTTATCAGTCTATTTACCTTCTATCTATCTTTCTATCTATCTATCTAGAGGAGACTAGAAAGACAACCGTTACAAGCAAGGAAGTAATTAGAGATGAAAAGACGCAGAAAAGCGTCCTTAATGAACACGCTCGACCCAAAGATTTAGGGATAGACTGACAGAGAAAACGAAAGAGAGAAAGACAGAGAGAGAGAAAAAAACCGAAAAACATAAAAACGAAAGAGACAGACCGCAAAAGAAAGAGACAAAGTACCAGCCAGAAACGGAGATACCCTCCAGCCAGCCTCCCACACCCAAAACAACAACAACGGAGCCATAACGCAAACATCGGAACACAAGCACAGGATTCGCATGTGCTGTTTACACTTCCCTCCTCGGCGTCACAAACACCCCCACCCCACCCCCTTACCCACCCCCACCCATCCTCGACCCCATGGCCTCCCCACACAAGGTTACCGTACAGACAACTTCTCGTCGAGGCGGACGGCCCGTGCGGCGAACTCGTAAACACGGGCGGAACACAAAGGAGGATTTCTACTCAACCGCACATAAATGGAAGTGATATGTACGGGGTGACAGGGAGGGGAAAGGGGGATGAGGGAAGGAGGGAGGGAGGGAAAGAAGGGAGGGAGAGAGGGCAGGAAGGGAGGGAGGGAAAGAAGGAAGGAGGGACTGAGGAAGGGAAAGAAGGATGGAGGGAAAGGGGAAATTATGTAAAGAGAGATAGAGGAAAGGAGGAAAGGAAGGAAGGGCGGAGGGAGGAGAGAGAGGAGGAGAGTGGGAGAGAGAGGGAGAGAGAGAGAGAGAGAGAGAGAGACAGAGAGAGAGAGACAGAGAGAGAGAGACAGAGAGAGAGAGGGAGGGAGGGAAGGAGGGAAGGAGGGAGGGAGAGAGAGAGGGGAGAAGAGAGAGAAAGACAAAGGCAAAGACAAAGAGAAAGAGACAGACAGACACAGACAGTTACAGTCTTTGCGAATAAAAAGGCCAGAGTGAGAAGGGCACAAGGCGCAAAGCAAGCGACAGAGAGGAAGGCAATACCCAGCAAACACCTCTGCATGCCTCGGGGCAGTTCTGAGGGTAGCAGCATTACCACAAACCCGCCATTATTTTCCCAATCGCCCTTATGCTTCTTCTCCCTTTCTCCCTTCCTCTCTTTCTCCTCCCCAGCTCCACGTATCTCCTTCTCTCCCTCTCCTCCTTTAACCTCTCTTCTTCCTTTCTCCTCTTTATCCTTTCCCCCTCTTTCCCTCTCCTCTTTCTCTCCCTTCCCCATTCGCCTCTACCCAACCCCTTTATCTCCCTTTCCCCTTCTCTCCTTCCTTCGTATCATCCTCTTCATGCTTCAACCTCTTCCTTCTTCCCCCTCCCTTTCCCACTCCCCTCCCCTCTTCATTCCCCCTTTCCACTCCCCTCCAACTCCTTTTCCCCATTCCCTCCCCCTTCCTTCTCCCTCCGCCCTTCCCTCCTCATCCCCCTCCCTCTCCCTTCCCTCCTTATAACCCTCCCCTCTCCCTTCCTTCCTCCTCCCCCTCCGCCATTCCCTCCTCACCCACCTCCCCCCCCCCTTTCCCTCCCCCAGTTCCCGTACTGAGGTGCTGTCATGGCGTCTTTGTCCGTCACTTGACCGGACAATAGAAGGAACAGCCTCTTGCGTGCTTTTCTTCTTGCCTTCCCTCCCCCCTATTTTTCTCATGTTCCTCTTCCTGCTCCTCCTTCATCTTCTCAGTCTTCGTTTTCATAATCATCATCATCGTTTTCCGTTTCTTTTTATTTCTCTTCCTCATTATTTTCTTCTTTCTTTCCTTTCTTCATTCTCCCTCCTCCTATCCCTACTCTACTCTTCCAACACCTCTTGCCCTCCTCCTCTTCTTTCTTCAACCTCCTCTTCCTCCTCCTCCATTCCCCTTCCAGACCCTGTTTTATTTTTCCCTGTTTATTTTAATTCTTTCTTCTTCTACACCCTCCCTTTATTATTCTTCCTCCTCATCTGCCCCTGTTCCTTTTCTTTCTCTCTTCCTTTCTCCTTCTTCCTCCTCCTTCTTCCTTCCCTCTTCTCTCCCTCTCCTTCCTCCCGTCCATCCTCTCTCCCTCTCCTTCCTTCCATCCATCCTCTCTCCCTCCTCTTCCTTCCTTCCTTTCTTCCTCTTCTTCCACCCCACACCCTCGCCAACACCTCCTCAAAATCCCATTAGCTCTCATCATGACCCGACCACACACTTCACACACTCTTCCTCTGCTCGGGTCACTCTTCACACACGCACAACACACTTCACTCTCCACACACTCACGTCACTCTAAGGTTTATTATCAAATGGCAGATCTTGTCGGGGCGTCGAGGAAGTGACGTGCTTGATAATTATCGGGCGTGATCTGTGTGTGTGTATGGTATGCATGTGGTTGTGGCTGTGTTTGTGTGGGTTTGTTGTGTGTGTGTGTGTGTGTGTGTGTGTGTGTGTGTGTGTGTGTGTGTGTGTGTGTGTGTGTGTGTGCGCGCCTGTGCGTGCGTGTATGTGCGTGCGTGAATTCGTGCGTTTATGTGTGTTGAATACATACAAGTGTACCTACGCGTGTACACATATACAAATCATTACCTTCCCAATTACTTTTATTAATCAAGAACAAAAATCCACGCCTGCTACATAAAAAACACAAACCAACGAACCCCAGATCCCGCAACATCAGAAAATACAGTGATTTGTCTCTCCCTCTCAACTCCTGTGACGCTCCTTTCCTCCCCGATTTCAAAATCATTCAGATCCAGTGACACGCCGCTTTATGTGTGAGGTCAAAGGCGCCATGACCTTTGGTGACCTGCCATACCAAACATTGTCTCGTTATCCATGAAATTGCCAGCTATTGTCTCCCTAGAAAATGGGGGGCAAAGGGGGGATGGGGAATAGGGAGAGGGGGAGGGAGAGAAATGAGGGCAAGGGCGGGGGAGGAGGGGGATAGGAGAGGAGAGGGGGGAGGTGGTGGGGAAGCGGGGAAGGGTGGGAAGGAGATTGGGGGGAGGGAGGGGAGGGAAGGAAGGAGAAAGGGGGGGGAGGGAGGGATGGGGTGTAGAAAGGGGGTACATGAGAGTAAAAAAAAGGAAGGAGAGAGGGAGGAAAGAGGAACAGGGAAAGGGATAAAATAGCAGGGTAGTAAGAAGAGGGGGGGGAGGAAAGGAGAATAGAGGGAGAAGGGAGAACGAGGAATGAGAAGGACAAGGTAGGCAAAGGGAGAGGAGAGGAGAGGAGAGGAGAGTAGGGGAGGGGAGGGGAAGGGAGGGAAGGGGAGGGGAGGGGAGGGGAGGGGAGGGGAGGGGAGGGGAGGGGAGGGGAGGGAGTAGAGTAGAGGGGAGGGAAGGGGGGAGGTAGGGTGGGAAGAGAAAGCATTTAAGAAGTCGTATATATTTAATGGTCATTTTCGTCACAAATTTATGGGGGATGGAATTCGCACCGGGGAATTTATCACTTATGGGATTATCTGACGAGTGGGAAGAGAATAAAAAGGAATGGAAGGAGGGAAGAGAGAGAGATAAAAAAGGAAAATAAAGTTATATTACTGTAAATAATAATAATAATAATAATAATAATAACGAGAGGTTACTATGAAAAGATAAAATGATAACATGAGAATGCCTGACATTATGACTGATAATCATCATGATGATGGCAATAATAACAGTAGTAGTGGAGGTTATTAATGTAGTAATAGTAGTAGTAATAGGAAGACTGACAGTAATAGTAATAGTAAAAGTAATAGTACCAGTAACGATAGTAGTAAGAGTAATAAGACTAATCATCACACCAAAAACAAAATATAAAAATGAGCAATAAAATCATAAAACCGGGTCCTGGATAATGACGTCACGACGGTGGGCGGGGCTACGGAATGGTCCCACGCGGTCGCAAGCAACAGGTCCTTCGGTTCAAGGTCGCGGGGCTGCCTCCGCCGCCGCCGCCTCGTGCCGCGGCCGTCGGCTGCGGAGTCTTTCCTGACTTTTTTCCATTCGTGTGTGTTTGCTCGGTTAGGTATGATGGTTTGCTTGTGTGGGCTATATACTGTGGGTGTATATAGGCACGTTTGTATAAATGAAAATATATTTTTTCACACGTTTACATGTGCATAAAACACACACACACACACGCACGCACGTAAGCACGCACGCACACGCACACGCACACGCACACACACACACGCACCATACACACACGCACACATACACAAACACACCAGCAAAAAATACACATTGCGCACATACATACATGCATACAGCCAAATACAGTTTTTATGGAAAGAGAGGGAGATAGAATTAGCAATGTATTTATCTAAAAAATGGATAAAATACAAATATTTACCCTCCTAAATATATACCCAGCCTTGGCTCTAATCTTCCTTTGGAAGATTATTACCATTAGGCATACCTATATATGGATATACCCATATTCAGATAAACTCACCCTTAGATATACCTACCCTTAGTTATATCCACCCTTGGATATACCCACCCTTGATATACCCACCACAGCGCTGCATTTGTGAAAAGGTCCCAAGAAGCATAATTCAGACAAATGTACTGTGAAATCCACTGTGCCATTCTCTATCTCCCTCTTCTTTTTCTTTTTAAATACTACGATCCTGTTTCGCTAGAGAATTTCGAAAAAAGAAACAATTAAACAATAGAATATGACAGTTTAAAAAATCAGGACCAAAAAGATGAACCAGTTTTTCTTGAATGTTATAAAAAAAACTTTATGGCGGCCACTACTAATAATAAAAAAAATATCTTCAAGGTTTTGACAGAATGTTAATCTTTCTCAATGTTAATCTTTCTTAATCTTGTTAACATCTTAGACAATTGGTAAAGGACACTTAGAAATTAACAAAACTTCATTAATATCTTAGACACCAGATAAAAGGCACTTAGAAATTAACAAAACATTCTTAATATCTTAGACAACAAGCAAAAGACACTTGGAAATGAAAAGAATATCATTGACAACAGATATAAGATACTTTGAAATTAAAGCTACATGGCTAAGATCTAATATCTATCGACAACAGCGAAAAGACACTGAAGAAGACACTCGACTTTGGGTTAGATAATTGCTCATTAGCTGCTCTCTGCCCGTAACTCACTCAGGAAGTTCGCCATAACACTGACTTCCAGGTAATTAGATATACATGGATAAAAATACTTTCATTGTATACGAGACATGGCTGGGAGAGAGGAAGGAGAGGAAGGGGAAGAGGGGGATGAGAGGGGGGGAAGGAGGGAGGGAGGGAGGGAGGGAGGGAGGGAGGGAGGGAGGGAGGGGAGGGAGGGAGGGAGGGAGGGAGGGAGGGAGGGAGAGAGAGGAGAGAGAAAAAGAAATGGAGAGAAAGAGAGAGAGGGGTGAACAGGCGAGAAGAGCGAGCCAGACCTCCGTCATTTCCTACCCTCAGCCGCCGCTAATCCCCAAACCACAATATCATGGTCCTGGGGTAGAGAGAGGGGGCGAGGGGGCGGAGCTGAGGGCGGGGGTGGGGGGGCAGCAAATCGTACGCAAGGGACGTCGTCGTTCAAACATCGAGGTCCTTTGATCACAGACTCTGATCAAGCTAATGTCCTTCGCTTTGGGATTCGCAGGCAGGGAGGGAGATGGAAGCCACGCACGCATTCACACACAAATATACAGACATACGCACGCATCCACACAAATAACATTATATATATATATATATATATATATATATATATATATATATATATATATATATACATATATATATATATATATATATATTATATATATATATATATATATATATATATATATATATATAAAAGAAAATATCCACAATATGAAACAAAACTGACGTTTCGAAATCGACAAGAGTTCCTCATCATACGAAAAGATAACAATTAACTTACTGTTTTTGTGTTCATATACATACATTCATATATATATATATATATATATATATATATATATATATATATATATATATATATACATATATATATATAATATATATATATATATATATATATATATATTATATATATATATAATATAACGTACACATACACACACACACACACACACATAAAGAAAGGAGAGAGAGAGAGAGAGAGAGAGAGAGAGAGAGAGAGAGAAGAGAGAGAGAGAGAGAGAGAGAGAGAGAGAGAGAGAGAGAGAGAGAGAGAGAGAGAGAGAGAGAGACTGTACATACAAACAAATGTACTCAATATATGAAGTTAGATACAGATAGATAAACAGATATGCAAATAGCCAGGAAGACAGACAGAATGAGGCAGAGCTAGCTTGATACACAAAGCGAGAAAAGAAACATCTTCATAAACCAATCCACTTGAGGCGGGCAGGGGGCGTGGTGGTCGAGGGGGTCACTGACACGCTGGTTATGACCTTGGACCGAGGACAATAGGTCATATCAGGTCATGACGGCTAGAAAGTGACTCCTCGGGAGACCCCGCCTCCTGCTGACCTCGGCCTCCCCCTCCCCCTCCCCCTCTCCCTCTCTCTACCCCCTCTCCGCACCTCATGTCGTTAGGGATAATCTATTTAAGGGACCATTTAAAAACCATGTTAATTTCGGTGTCTGCTCTATATCGCTCTTTCCTGCACCCCCCCCCCTGTTTTTCTCCCTTCCTATTTCTTGTTTTCGTTATCTTTTGCTTTCCCTCTATCCGTCAGCTTAATAATTTCTGTCTATTTTTGCAAACACGTATAGTCACGTGCACGAAAAGGAATTATAGGAAAGGGCTATTGCGAAAAAGGAACGAGAGGGAGAGAGAGAGAGAGAGAGAGAGAGGAGAGAGAGAGAGAGAGAGAGAGAGAGAGGGGGAGAGAGAGAGAGAGAGAGAGAGTAGAGAGAGAGAGAGAAGAGAGAGAGAGAGAGAGAGAGAGAGAGAGAGAGAGAGAGGAGAGAGAAAGAGAGATAAAGAGAGAGAAAGAGAGAGAAAGAGAAAAAAGAGAATGAGAAAGAAAAGGGAAGAAAGAACGAAGAAAAAGAGAGAGAGAGAGAGAGAAAGAGAAAAAGGAAGAAGAAAGAGAAAAACAGAAAGAGCGGAGAAAAAACGCGATAAGACAACCTCCTGAGCACATGGATCCCGGTAGATGCCCCCCCCCCCCGCGCTTCTGGAACATTCCGAACACTTTCTTAACAAAAAAAAAAAAAAAAAAAAAAAAAAAAAAAAAAAAAAAAAAAAAAAAATCCTCCAAACGTGGCCAGCGGAAGGAGGCGAATGAGAGAAGCAAGAGCCAACAGAGTGCCAAGGGAGAGGGCCATGCGACTCCCCCTTGAAGTGTAACAGTATCCGTGGCGGTTTTCTTAAGTCGGCCCAGTCTGGTTTCACCGAATGCCGAAAGGTTATCCGGATGACACGTGGTGGTGGGGGGGGGGGGAGGGGGAGTACATACGTAGGGCGATCTTGTCTTTTATTTATATACTTGTATATTTTGCCTTGTTTTGTTAGCATGGCCTCTTCTTTGTGATTTTTACTTTTTTTTGTTATATATATATATATATATATATATAGATTTTTTAACATTCGTATGTTTTATCTTTGTATTTGTTCTTGTTTGTTATATTTCTTTCAGTCGTGTATTTTAATCTCGGAGATGAAAATAATGACCGGGGGGATACGTGGATACCAACTATCTGCATTTATTTTTCTTTTCGGTAAAATAGATATTTTTAAAATCAAAATATAGGATTTTTTTTCTATCAAAATATTGAAATTCATTATTATTTTTTAAAATCAAAATATTGGATTCTACTTTTTCTTTTCTCTTCTCCACCTGGATTTCTATTATATTTCTTCAACAGATCGTAAAAAAACAGCCGAATCATTCTCTCTTTTTATCCTTTCCCTTCAATAAAAGGGTTAACGACCTCTATCACTCGTTGGCTCTTTTGCTTTTGACGCCAATTACCCCATTTTGGTCCGTCGCTCGTTACATTGTAGTCTTTAGCACGCCGTTTGTATATCATTTTCGTTTTATAAATCGTGAGAAAAAATAAGTAAATATAAGTTTCACACGGAAATAGTACGTGACATCTGCATGTTGAATCTCAATATAACCTGGGCTTGACCTCATGAAAAATATAAAATGAAATGCTATAAATATATATATCCCGAGTAGTATTTTCACTTTATCCTTAATAAATGCCCCACGTGCCCTGTGACTACTACTGACCTCGTGGGGTCAATGCTCTGGGCCCTTGAAGGAGAGAGAGAGAGAGGGAGAGAGAGAGGGAGAGAGAGAGAGAGAGAGAGAGAGAGAGAGAGAGAGAGAGAGAGGAGAGAGAGAGAGAGAGAGAGAGAGAGAGAGAGAGAGAGAGAGGGAGAGGGAGAGGGAGGGAGGGAGGGAGGGAGGAAGGAAGAGAGAGAGAGAGAGAGAGAGAGAGAGAGAGAGAGAGAGAGAGAGAGAGAGAGAGAGAGAGAGAGAGAGAGAGAGAGAGAGTGTGTGTTACGTCATGTTCCCGGGTAAATGAGGCTGAGTTTTGTGTATGGAAAGGTGTCTCCTTCCTGCCTGCCTGCCTGCCTGCCTGCCTGCCTGCCTGCCTGCCTGCCTGCCTGCCTGCCTGCCTGCCTGCCTGCCTGCCTGCCTGTCTGTCGCACACATTCTCTATCTGAATACCTGTGTCTATCTGCGAGTGGGAATTTATTTCTTTTCTTTTTTCTCTTTTCTAAAAATAAGTAAATAAATAAATAGAAAAGCGCAAAAAGTCATGTTCGCTCTTCGATATTATGAAAACTATTTTTGTTTGTTATTGCAGAGGAAAGCGTCAACAGTTTCTGTTTTGGTCGAAGTGTAAGAGACTTTGCTCTCTTTTTCTCTCTGTCAATAAAAATAATGATTATAATAATACTTGATAATAACCATAATAATAAAACAATAATCATCATCATTATTATTACAATTATTATTATCATCACTATCATTATCATCATCAATATTATTTTCATCATACGTAAAGAAAACCTGAAAAAATATATTCCTTAAAAAAAAAAAAAAAGAAAGATAATGCACTAGAATATGACTTAGACATTATGAAGAAGACATATTATACCCTTCCCCCTTCCCCCGCCCCCTGCCACCCTCCCCTCCCCCTACCCCTTCCCCTCCCTTTTTCAGGCTTCCTTCAAGACGGCTTTGGGAAACCTTATAGCACCTTTAGGAGAAAGGGAAGGAAGGGGAGAGTGGGGATGCTGGAGGAGGAGGAGGAGGAGGAGGAGGAGGAGGAGGAGGAGGAGGAGGAGAAGAAGGAGGAAAAGAAGGAGGAGGGGGAGAGGCAGAAGAGGAGGAGGAGGAGAAGTAGGAGGAAGATGAGGAAGTAAAAGAAGAATAATTGTAATTTATTTAATATAGTTGTTACAATGGTAACCTTGGTGTGACATACTGTCTGTTTGATTTTGCTTCCAAGTTACCCCCTGTGTACAAGGAATGGCCGGGGTTAACATTCACTGGATTTGAACGCGGGTCAGCAAGATTGGTAGACGAGATCGCTGCACCACACAATAAGAAGACGAAAGCAGAAAAAAACAAGACTGAGGGAAAATAAAATCGATTCAGAAAAAAAACGAAGAAATAAAGAGGGAAATGGAAAAAAAAATGTAATAATGGAAGTCACGATGGCTAATAGAGGAGGGGAGGGAAGAGAGGAGAGGAGGAGGGGAGGAAGGGAGGGAGGGAGGGAAGGGGAAATGGGGGGGTCTGGAGGCCATAGGAAGACAGATGGGATTTGCGAGACACCTCTGCGTGAGCGGGGAGGGGGGGGGGATACAACACCACGAGGAGTGCGTGTGAGTGAGTGTGTGTGCTACTACTCCAAATACAAAACCAACTACAAATACAATACCACAAACTACCAAAAACCACAATACAGTACTATTTAACCACCGCCTTTCACACTATAAAATTTACTCCCACAAACCACAAGCTCCCCTCCCCCCCCTGTCCCTATTTCAGGCCTACACCCATCTCCCTCTTCCTCACGCACCGTGGCACTGTCTCGGCGCCTCTTAAACAGAGCCACATAAGTGCCGGCGTTCTCAAATGTTAAACGATCCGCCAAGAAATACAAAAAGTATGTTATTCCGTTATTTCTTTTTCTTTTTTTATTATTTCCTTATTTATTTAAATTTGTTGGTGAGGGCGTTTAGTGACAAACTGGGCACAGGAAAGAGAGATTTTGGGCGGGTTTATGTTTCCTTTGCCCTTTTTCCTAAATTATCTATTTTATTCATTTATCCCATTATTCATTAATACATCTATTTATACATTCATTTATTGACTTATTTATCCATTTATTCATTCACTCATTCATTTGTCTCTCTATCAGTCAATAGTTCTATCTGTGTATGTATCTAACTATTCATTTGATATGATTGTTATTGTTATTGTTTTTAAAACAAAATGGACTTTCAGTTATTTCCGGGAGTGCTTTAGAAAAGGGGAATTTTTTTGATATTTTAAAAGAAAAGGGGGGCAGAAATTTTTATATTTTGCTGTTTATCTTCCCTCCTCCCTTTGCCCCTATCTTCTCTCCTTTTTTTCTCTTTTTTTTTTTTCCCCCCCCCCCCCCCTTTTTTTTCTTTCCCCCTTCGCCTTCGCCTCGCTCTTGTTTTCGCCTTTGCTTTTCCCCTTTTTTTTTTACTCTTTCTTTTCCTTTTTCCCCCCTTCTCTTTCCCCCCCCCCCTTTTAAAAAAACCCCCCCCCCAAAAAAAAAAAAACCCTTTTCTTTTCCCCCTTTTCTCTTTCCTCCCCTTTTTTTCCTTCCCCCTCTCTCTCTCCCTCCCCCCTCTCTCTCTCCCTCCTCTCTCTCTCTCTCCCTCCCCTCTCTCTTTCTCTTTCTCTTTCTCTTTCTCTTTCTCTCTCTCTCTCTCTTAGTCACGTACACGAAACACAGATCCTGGACAAAGTGATTATAAAAACACAGCAAGCCTCTATCATTGAATCACGTAACATTTCTCACGACAAGTATCTCATTCTTGTTTTTTGTCATTTATTACTCGTTGCATTTAACATTATTTTAATAAAATAATAATTTTTGTAATGGGGTGTGGGTGGTGGGGGTGGTGGGGGTGTTGGTGGTATAAAAAAGGGGAAATGGGGCGAGGGTAATGTGATAATGATACTGATAATAAATATGAAACCTTCCACTTTAGTCATCAGTTCCACCCCAATATAATTAACACACCAACATTACCCTAACAATAATAATAATAATAAACGAGACCCTCTAATAGGTGTGCTTAATGAACCCAGGGGCCCTCCCCTCGCGCCCCACCCCCCCACCCCACGTAGGCATCGCTCCAACATCCGGGGGGCGGAAGGCGCCTGGGGCGTCTGGCACTTCTGCTTTTAATCAGATCAATTACTGGCCCTAAATCCCTGACATCGATACCTTGGATCTGCGTCTCTTCCTTGTAGCATTTGAGAATAAGGATGCTTTCCGCTTGTCTTCTGCCTAGGTAATCCATCGGGGAAAGGGGAAAACGGCTCAATTCCTTTCCGGAAGGCATCGGGGGGGGTTCTTTAAAAAGAAAAAGGGTAACGATAGATTCTTTTTTTCCGCAAAAGGTCCATAAAGTCGCTGGGGCCCACACTTTCCATAAAAAACTTTTCCCGCGGGAAGCTTGGGGCAGGTCGGTCGCGGCAAAAAAAAGGGGAAAGTTTGGCCCAAAGGGGAAACCCCGCAGACAAGGGGGTTTTTTTCCCGGGTTTTTCTTCAATGGGGCACCCGAAAGGCCGCACGCGCGCCCTCACAAAAAGGCATCAGGACCACCGAAAACCTCATGCACATGGAATTCAGATGGTACCCGGGGGGCATAAAAAGTACATGAGTTCCCAAAAGGCGCGGGATCCAAAGCAACCAATCGGCACAAATACGATCGTAAAAAAAAAAAAAAACGCAACCGAACGATTAATATGTAATCGGACACCACTAAGCCCACAAACGCCTAACCATATAACCTGGACTACAAAAGCACCGACCTCAGTCTTATACATCTGACGGAAATCCCTCGGGTACCCCCAAAAACACCCATGCCTGAAAGGTTCAATCTCACGCGGGGCAAAAAAACGTACACAGGCCCCCAAATGGTACCGGGGCCCCCCAAACCCTACACATTTCCCCAAAAGGGTACCACAGGCCACCGAACGTAAAAACGTTTTTTTTCCCAACTGTAACAAAAAGCCAAAAAAACGCCCAGTTCCAAGGGGTACACACAAGGCTAAGAAAAACGTATATGAGAAACACGAACAGACACGTTTCTCCTTCCGATCGGCGCAGCAAACACTGAAATCCTTGCGAGGCTGATCTTTCTTGTCCCTGCTCACCTCTCGCCCTACCGCCCTCCACTCCCTCCTCCTCCTTGTTCTTGCTCCTCTTCGCCTTCTCCTTCTCGTTCTCTTTTTTTCTAGTTCTACTTTCTAGTTTTCCTTCATCTCTCTCCCCTTCCTGTCTCTTCTAACTTCTCCATTCCATCCTCCTTCTCCTTTCCCCCCTCCTCTTCCTCCTCCTTCTCCTCATTTTTCTCCTTTTCCTTCTCCTGCTCCTCCACCTACCCTTCCCCCCTCCTCCTTTTCTTCTTCCCCTTCCCCCTCCATGTCCACCTTTTCCGTCTTGCACTAAATAGAAAAGACTGAAGTTGTGATAAAATAAACTTCCCCCAAAAATAATATCATTAACAAAAAATAAAGAAAAAAAAAATCCTTTTCATAATCGTAAGAAGTTGAGTTGAAATGATGCAAGTTGATGGTGCAAGCATGAGCAGGCAACTCTGCGTGCATGTTTGCTAGGCGCTGTGGGTACTTTTCTACTTTCTTTCTCTATTTCTATTTCTGTTTCTGTTTCCATATCCTGTCTTTTTCCTTTTTTTTTCTTCTTCTTCTTCTTCTTCTTCTTCTTCTTCTTCCTTCTCTTCTTCCTCTTCTTCTTCCTTCTCCTCCTCTTCTTCCTCCTGCTCTTCCTCCTCTTTCTTCTTCTCCTCCTCCTCATCATCATCATCATCTCCTCATCATCATCACATCATCATCATCACTCATCATCATCATCATATCATCTCAATCATCCTCATCTCCATCACTCATCATCATCACAAACATCCCATCACCCCACCATGATCATCACCATCACCATCACCATCTCAATCATCTCATCTCACATCATCATCATCTCTCATCATCATCATCATCATCATCATCATCATCATCATCACATCCTTCTCCTTCTCCTTCTTCTCCTCCCCCCCTCCCCCCCTCCCCCCTCCTCCTCCCTCCTCCTCCCCCCCCTCCTCCTCCTTCTCCCCCCCTCCCCCCCTCCCCCCCTTTCCCCCTCCTCCTCCCCCCCCCCTCATCCTCCCCCCCTCCCCTCCTCCATCCTCCTCCCCTCCTCCTCCTCCTCCTCCCCCCCCCCCTCCCCTCCTCTGGCAGTGAATTTCTCTTCTTGGTCTATCAACTTTACTTTGACATAGAGGGAGGGAGGGGGAAAAATTAGTAAAGGAAAGAAAAGTAAAAGAAGGGGGGAAATAAAAAAACCCCAAAAAACGAAAAAAAAGGAAAAATTTTTAAACGAGA
>NC_051403.1:25923966-25931466 GCF_015228065.2 Penaeus monodon
CTCCCTCTCCTCCTCCTTTTTCCTCCTCCCTCTCCTCCTCCTTTTTCCCTCTCCTTTTTCCCCCCTCCCTCTCCTCCTCCCTCTCCTCTCCTTTTTCCTCCTCCCTCTCCTCCTCCTTTTCCCTCCTCCCCTCTCCTCCTCCTTTTCCTCCTCCTTTTCCTCCTCCCTCTCTCCTCCTCCTTTTCCTCCACCTACCCCTCCTTCTCCTCCACCTACCCCTCCTCCTCCTCCTTCCTCCTCCTCCTCCCCCCCTCCTCGCCCCCTCCCCCTTCCCCCCCTCCCCCTCCTCCTGAAGGCAAGGAAGACGAAGCACAGCACTGCACTCTCCGCTCCTCGGTTCCCGTCTGGCTCCCATCATGACTTACTGCTCTCTCCTCCTTCCCCCTTTCCTTTCCTCTCTTCTTTTCCCTTTTTCTTTCTTGTTCTTTTACTTTCTTCTCCTTCTTTCATCATCACTATCTTAATCCTCTTCCACTGTTTGTTTCATCTTCATCATCATCATCATCAATCATTATCATCATAATTATCACCACCATCATCATTATCGTCGTCACTATCTATTCTTCTTTCTCTCCCTTGCATCTTCCCTTCTCCTTCTTTCATTTCCTCCCCCTCTTTCCCTCTCCCGTCCCTTCATTTTCCCTACTTTTCTCCCTTCCTTCCTTCCCTTCTCTCTCCTCTACCCTCCTCCCTCTTCCCTTCTCCCTTGCTTCCCGCTTCTCCCTTTATGCAATCAGCCTAGTGTGGCCTCCGGATTTATCCCGTGAAATATGCCTCGTCGCCAGGCAGGGAGGAGGAGACAGAAGAGGAGGAAAGGACGAGAGAGGGAAGGATGGTGGGAAGAAGGGAGGGAAGTGTGGAAAGAGGGGAGGGAGGACAGGAGGGTAGGAGGAAGGGAGGGAGGGAGATATGAAAGAGAGAGAGAGAGAGAGAGAGAGAGAGAGAGAGAGAGAGAGAGAGAGAGAGAGAGAGAGAGAGAGAGAGAGAGAGAGAGAGAGAGAGAGAGAGAGACAGCGACCAAGAGACAGAGCGAGAGACAAACAGATAGACAGAGAGAGAATATAAATCGTACGAACATCCCCTGGAGGTCCCCCGGTCACTTGTCTTCCAATCTGACACAGATTTACCTAAAGGGGGTGCGGGGGTCGGGGAAGGGAAAGGGAGAGGGAAAGGGGGGAGGAGTAGGGAGGGAGAAGGGGAGGGAGGGGGGAGGGAGAAGGGCAGGAGACAAGGAGGTGAATGTAGATACCACGAACAGAGCGAGTTTAACAGGACTGTCATTAAGGTCTAGATTCTAAGCCTCTAATTATATGAAACTAGACCCTATAGGACTGAAGAGCATCGTTAACAAACGTGGAGGCTCTGAGGAGCTGGCGCGCCAATTGGCATCTGGGGAAGAAGGGCTTCTCAAGGGAAACTGGGCTTCAGGAGGGGGGCTAAGAAGCTCAAGGGAAAATGTACTTCCTACGTAAAGCTGGTCTTCAGGGAAATAGGGCTTCTCTCAGGGAACTGGACTTCTGAAGTGAGGCTAAGAATCTCAATGGAAACTGAGTTTCTTATGAGAAACATGGCTTCTTAAAAGTTCTTAAGGCAAAATCCCAAGGGAAACTGAGCTTCTGAAGGGAATCCAAGACTTCTGGGAGGGAAACAGGGTTTCGAAAAGGTAAAAAGGCTTTTTTTACCTTTTCAAACTAAAGAATGCTTCTCCAAAGGAAACAGGGCAGCCCCGGGGATGTCTTCAAGGGATCAGGAATCAGTGACATCAGCAGTTTCCTTGGGCGATCGCGAGAGGAGCTTCGAGATTTATTAAAGGAGCTTCAGTATTTCCACGAAAATATCAAATCCTTCATCTTTTTTTCGGAAAATTATAGTAAGATCCAACGTGAAGTATTCTTGCATTGTAAGTATATATTGAATTAAACATATTAAAAATAGACAGATTTATATATAATTAAATATACTTAGGAGTAAACCATATAATTATATGTGCTTACATACATATCCACACATACATATAAAACACACACATATAAATACGCACAAACATACACAAAGACATACACACATACTCGAAGGCCAAACTACATAAATAAACAAATAAAAAAAATATCAATACGCTGCCAACCTTCCTCTGATCAAATTTCTCCAAGGCATTAGCATACCATTTCAAGACCTGTCACGTGACATGTCCCGTGGGTGTGAAAGGAGTAGAAGAGGAGCCATTTAAAGATAATAGGATGGGTAATTTTATCTAAATACTCTCCCTCTCTCTTTCTGTGTCTTTCTCTTTTTTCTGTTTGATTCTCTCTTTATCTCCCTCATTCTCTCACACATACACACTCGCGTATGATGCATACATAGATTGATAAAATAACAGATAGGCAGATAGATAGACAGACATATATATATATATATATATATATATATATATATATATATATATATATATATATATACATGTGTGTGTGGTGTGTTGTGTGTGTGTGTGTGTGTGTGTGTGTGTGTGCGTGTGCGTGTGCGTGTGCGTGTGCGTGTGCGTGTGCGTGTGCGTGTGCGTGTGCGTGTGCGTGTGCGTGTGTGGAGAGAGAGAGAGAGAGAGAGAGAGAGAGAGAGAGAGAGAGAGGGGAGAAGAGAGAAAAGAGAGAGAGAGAGAGAGGGGAGAGAGAGAGAGGGAGGAGGGAGGGAGGAGGGGGGGGGGAGGGAGGGAGAGAGAGAGAGAGAGAGAGAGAGAGAGGGAGAGAGAGAGGGAGGGAGAGAGAGAGGGAGGGAGAGAGAGAGGGAGGGAGAGAGAGAGGGAGGGAGAGAGAGAGAGAGAGAGAGAGAGGGAGAGAGAGGGAGAGAGAGAGGAGAGAGAGAGAGAGAGAGAGAGAGAGAGAGAGAGAGAGAGAGAGAGAGAGAGAGAGAGAGAGAGAGAGAGAGAGAGAGAGAGAGAGTGTTCCCACACCAACTTCATATAGGCCTTTCCGTTAAATAAAAATGTCCATTGTAACTATCTGTCTATTTTTCTCTCTTTTTGACGAAAAGGGATGATAAACAAACTAATTACAAAAAAAAAAAAAAAATAATAATAATAATAATAATACACATTAGCTATCATAATTTTAGAAAAGACATCCCTCTGAAACAAGTCTTGAAACAAATACACTCATACCATTGCGACAATCATGTCCTGTTGAATCACGTAACACGTAAACAAGACAAGACAAACACGACAAAGATGATCTTACCTGCTACGCCAACCAATTCAGGTGTCCCACACTCTCGTTGCCTTACCTGAGGACAATAAAAAAAATAGAATTAGTACGATAAAACTATAACAAATACGAAGATATGAACAAACACAGTAACGTGAGCGAAGATGAAATGAAACAACTACAGGAAGAAAGGGGATTATAAATCGTATCATTGCCTTTTATGCTCCGTTTCAACAATAAATATAATTCTGATATTCCATGAAATCGGAAATGAAATACAGTTTCATCAATCATTTAAAATCTTTTCATCTTATGATTAGATAGTGCATAGAGATACTACGATATTCCTAGTGTCTGAACACTATATAATTTAGTTATTTTTCTCGCAGTAAGATTCATATCAAAATGTGCAGATCAGTTCATCATTCCCTTTTTTTTTTTTTTTTTTTTTTTTTTTTTAACGGTAGGTTCATGTTTGAGTCGCCGTGGTCACAGCATGATACTTAATTGTAGTTTTCATGTTGTGATGCTCTTGGAGTGAGTACGTGGTAGGGTCCCCAGTTCCTTTCCACGGAGAGTGCCGGTGTTACCTTTTAGGTAATCATTCTCTCGAATCATTCCCTTAGTGACATGAAAATGGAATAATACCAATAATGATAAAATAAAATCTACAGATCCATCCATCATTTTCCTACGGACATGAAAAGGATACCATAAGTAAAATAGAAAAATAAAATAAAACTTACCGATCAATTCATTATTTCCCTGTTGATTAGAAGTGGGAATACTACCATAAAGAATATAAAAATTAAAACCAATACAAATTGTATAGGGTACAAAAGACTACCAACGAACCGGAAACCCACGCGTAATATCAACAGCCAGACCTTGTTTACGCGGTCACATTTTCCTCAATTCCTTCATCTTCTCCCTACTTTTCTGACCTTGTCCTTGACCCCTCCCTTACCCCCCCACCAACCTCTCACCTCCAAATCGACATCTGTTCTAACAACCTATCCCCCCCCCTCCTGCTCCCTTTCTCTCACCTGCTCCTCTCCCCTCCCCTTCCTCTTTTCTCTCTCCTTGTTATCATAATTTCGCAATTATTATTTCTGGGTGAAGCACGCTTAGGAAATGGGGGATGGGATATAGGGGAGGGGAAGGGGCAGAGAGGGAGAGGGGGGAGGTAAGAAGCTTGGACCAGTAATGGATTTACGGGAATTAATTGATTTGGCGTGTGTGTGAGTGTGTGTGTGTGTGTGAGTGTGTGTGTGTGTGTGTGAGTGTGTGTGTGTGTGTGTGTGTGTGTGTGTGTGTGTGTGTGTGTGTGTGTGTGTGTGTGTGTGTGTGTGTGTGTGTGCAATTATGTATGTATGTATCTATGTGTAGGTATGTATCTATGTGTATGTATGTATCTATGTGTATGTATGTATCTATGTATATATATATATATATATATATATATATATATATATATATATATATATATATATATATATATGCACGTATGAATGTGTTTCTGTCTGTATGTATGCTATGAATTTCCTTTCATGACGACAAAGGGAAACTAATTTCTCGTCTCCTCCAATCCGCTGCCTCCCACTCACGCCTCTTTAATTGACGTGCTTCGCCTCGTCCTCTTCCGTCGGGTCTACGGCAGAGACAGACGAGGTCAGAAGATGATGATGAAGGAGATAAAGAAGAAATAAGAGGAGGAGGGAGAGTGGGGAGGGGATGGGGAAGAGGAGGGGAAGGGGGAGGGGAAGAGGGGGAGGGGAGGAGGAAGACGAGGAGGAGAAAAAGAAAAAAAAAAGGATCACTGGATGCTTCTGATAATTCAATAAAGAGGAGGAGGAGGAGGAGGAGGAGGAGGAGGAGGAGGAGGAGGAGGAGGAGGAGGGAGGAAGAAGAGGGGGAGAGGAAGAGGAGGAGGAGGAAAGAAGAAAAAAAGGATCACAGGATGTTTCTGATAATTCAATAAATTGCGCAATGCTATTTTACATTCTAACGCCATCTATTATTTGATCGAATAATCAGCCCTTTCTCGCCCTTTGTACAAAATGTAACAGTGTATAATGAAATTGTACCTCTCCAAGGTCGTGTTATGAAGCTCTGCGCAGCCAACCATATTTCCTTTGTACGATGCATGAGCTGTCACGAATCACACAGTAATATATATTTAGGAAGAAACATTCACATTAATTAAGGCGAAAGATGTATTTACAACTGACGTCACCCGCGGAGTTGTATAATATGGGTTGACTTTCCTTTCTTACAGATATGAATAGAAATATGAGCAAAACAGTTTCGAGAAGAAAAGCATGAATGAAAATTTGAAAAAAAAAAGAAAAAAAACATATGAATGGATATTATATGAAATCGAAGAATCCAAACGAAATGTCATTCATGCTCATTTGAAATTCCACGTATTTATTAATATTTTTGCATGCAATGAAGAATCGAATGTATTGCATAGTTCAGGTGAGTATAAAAATATTGACTATTTTTTTACACTCCTAGTAAGGACAAAGAGTAAAAGAAGAATTGGGTTGAAGAATTAAAATCATACATCCGATGAATACAAAGATTTTTTTTTTTTACATTCTAAACTAACAATGGAGCATATATATATATATATATATATATATATATATATATATATATATATATATATATATATATATATATAGATAGATAGATAGATAGATAGATAGATAGATAGATAGATACACACACATATATACGTATGTGCACGCACGCACGCACGCACGCACACACACACTTATATGTCTGTCTGTCTGTCTGTCTGTTTGTCTATCTATCTAACGAGAGAGAGAGAGAGAGAGAGAGAGAGAGAGAGAGAGAAAGAAAGAGAGAGAGAGAGAGAGAGAGAGAGAGAGAGAGAGAGAGAGAGAGAGAGAGAGAGAGAGAGAGAGAGAGAGAGAATCAATTTTGCAGGTTGGAAATTAATATCCACACCTGTTGCTTACCTCGCCCTCACAACCAATCACCTGCAGAAGGCCAGGTAGGGGGATTTACTGCTTCCCTGAATAGGATGTCTAAAAGCCTTGCCTCATATACCTCTAGATATATAGTCCCAGGGCGTGCGTGCGAGCGCGTATGGCCGGCTTTTATGTGCGTGGTTATGTGTTGGTGTGTGAGGTCTAGTTGCTAGTGTGTGTAAGCGTGCGTATGTGTAATGGGGGAGAGGGTTAGGTGTATGTGTATGTGTTGTGTGTGTGTGTGTGTGTGTGTGTGTGTGTGTGTGTGTGTGTGGTGTGTGTGTGTGTGTGTGTGTGTGTGTGTGTGTGTGTGTGTGTGTCAGGGAGATGTTAGGTGAGCGTTGCGTAAGCGAAGAGGTAGAATAGGCGTCTCATGTGTACGTGTTTATCAGTTTGTGTGAGCGTATTTTAGTCTGTCAGTTGTCAGTCAAAGGCATTTCACCGCCATCTCTAACACAGTGAAATCAGTAAATTAATGAACGAAGCTCAAGGACTGTCTTTAATATTAACACAATGGGCGGGGGAAGAAGGGGGGGGGGGGTAAACTGGCAATTTAGATGAGAGTCTCTTTTGGTTTCTATACGTTAATGTGTAAAAAAGTTCTTATATTTTCAGATTTAGTTTCAAATTAATAAGAAAAAAACACGAGGAAATAATTAAACGCAATACAAATAAATAAGAGGGCTCGAAGCGATATCGGGCGTGCCGTGTCCGTAGAGAAATCACACACACCTTGAACCCCTTCACAGCTGGAACAAAAACATGAACAAAAACACAAAATCCAGCCTAAACACCCCTGAGGGCATTTCCCTTCCTTCGCAGACGCCAATAATCCGAATGGGAAAATAATTACCTTCTATCTATACTAACCTCCCCCCCCCCTCCACCCCGGAACACAAGGAAAGGAAAAGGAAGGTGAATTGAACACATATAAATCAACGGGAAAAACAGATAGACCAATTTTCCTCACAAAGCCATAATTCGGATTGGCGGGAGGGGGTGGAGGGGGGAGGTAATTATCTCTGAGAATTAATTATCTTAACGGGGGAAGGGAAGGTAGCGTAGGGAGCTTATAACGGCAAAATGCAAATCTCCTCCTCCTCCCACTATGCCATATTAGGGTAGGCCTATATTAGCCCCTAAGTTTTCATTCGATTATAATCATATTTTCGTGGGGTTTCTAAATAGGCTGGGGGAAAGAGTGCAGGTCTGAATAGGCTGTTTGGTCAGAAGCTGTTCTATTATTATGTAGGTCTATGTAAATTATTTGCATGTACCTTATCCCCCTGTTTTCCTTAATTAAC
>NC_051403.1:25936466-25941466 GCF_015228065.2 Penaeus monodon
CTTTTTATTTTCCATTCCTTTATCTTTGAATCATCTTTTTTTTCTTTCTTTCTTGACTTTTGTTTCTTTGTTCTCTTTTTTTTTTCTCTTCTTTTGCATTTTTAGAAACTATTTTTTATTTTCATTTTCCTTCCCTTTATTTTCTCTTCTCGTTTTAATTGCCTATGTTTTTCATCTTTCTCTCCTTCCTTCATCCCTTCTCCTCCTCCTTCCCTACTCCTCCACTTCTTTTTTTCCCTCCTTTCCTTCTTTTTTTCTCCTTCGCTACTCTTCCTCCACTCTCCTTTTCCTCCTTTTATACCCTATCTTTGCCCCCTCCCCCTCCCCCTTCCTTCCTCCTCCCTCTCTTCCCCTCCTTCCTTCCTCCTCCCTCTCTTCCCCTCCTCCCTCTCTTCCCCTCCTCCCTCTCTTCCCCTCCTCCCTCTCTTCCCCTCCTCCCTCTCTTCCTTCCTCCTCCCTCTCTTCCCCTGCTTCCTTCCTCCTCCCTCTCTTCCCCTCCTCCTCCCCGAAGCGCTCAGACATCATCGGAGGCGAAATCTTCCTGTTCCGAGAGTCCGTCGCCATCTGCAATCCTCTCTGGAATCTGGAATCTGGAATCTGGAATCTGGAATCTGGAATCCGAGTCCCCAGCGCCGGAGACTCGAGGCCGGGGTCACGTGTGCAAGGTCGGCTGGCAAGGTGCGCTTCCTCTTCTTTGTCGTTTTCTCTTGCTTCCCCTTTCGTCTCCTATCTCCTTTTTTTTTCTGTTGATTCTCTTTCGCCTCTCATCTTTCTTTCTCTTGCTTTTCCTCTTGTTTTTTTTTTGTTTTTTGTTTTTTTTTTTATCTCTCACTTTCCCCCCCTTTCTCTTTTTCCTCTTGCTTCACTTTCGCCCCTCGCTCTCCCTTCAGCTCCGTTTTTTCCTCTCTCCTCTTTCTACTTCATATTCTTTTGCCTCGTTCTTTCCTCTCATCTCTACTATTTTCTCCTCTTTTCCCCTCCCTCTCCTTTTTCGTCTTTTCATTTTTCTCCTTTATTCTTCATTGGTCCCTTTCTTTTCTCTCTCACTTCTATTTGGATGTCTTCTTCCTTCTCCCCTCTCCTCATTCGTCTCTTTCTCCCATCTCTCCTTCCCACAATCTGCTTTAACTCCCCCTCCTCCTCTTTCCTCCCTCCCCTTTAATTCCACCCATAACTCTCCTTCCCCTTTTCACTCCCTCCCCATCATTCTCCTCCCTCGTTACTCCTCTTCCTCCTCCTTCCCCACTTTCACTTCCCCTTCCCCTCTCCATAACCCCTTCTCTTTCCCCCCTCCCAGACCTCCCCCCTCCCCCATAACCCCCTCCTCTTTCCCCCATCCCACCCCTTCCCCCTCCTCTTTCCCCCATCCCACCCCTTCCCCCTCCTCTTTCCCCCACCCCACCCCTTCCCCCTCCTCTTTCCCCCTCCCACCCCCTCGACCCCCGCCACCCATGCCATCACGGCGGCAAATCCCATGATCGTAAGAGATACAAATTTTTTATCCGAATCGAGACCTTCCATTCTCCTTGTTTTTGTTGTCTTTGTTCGCTTACACTCGCTTTCTCTTTTTTTTTTTTTCCTTCCGTACTGAGCCCTAGATTAACTTGTTTTGAGCTTTTGTGGAGAAACTTGACTTTTTGTTTTGATTTGTGCTTTGAATGACCTTATTATGGGCTCAATCTATTTTATTTTGTCTGTAAATATTTTTTTTTCCTCTTTCTCTTTCTCTCTCTCCATTCGGTTTCTTATTATGTCTGTCTCTATTTTCTGCTTTCCCCCTTTTATTCCCTAACATTTCCTCCTATTTTACCTTCTTTCTTTCTTTCCCGGCGTTATTCTCTCTCCGCCCCTCTTCTTTTGCTCTTTCTCCTTTTTCCCTTTTACCTTCCGAGATAATTGTTTTGAGGAGCACCCCCCCTTAACCCCCACCCCAACAGCCCCTCCCTTGACCCCCACCCCAACCCTATCCCCCTCGACGCCCACCCCAACAGCCCCTCCCTTCGACCCCTGACCTCTGACCCCTTCACCCCCCACTCCATCCCATTTACCTGCCATGACCTCTTCTTCCTCCCCCTCTATTGACCCCTTCACCCCCACCCCTAGCCCACCCCCTACCCCTTCATATTCACCTGTCATCCCCCCCCCCCGCCTGTCAATCTCCGCCCCCTTTCCTTTCATTCGTGACACCTGTTACACTTGACACGACACCTGTACTAAAATCCTGTTCCCGGCCTCCTGGAGGTCCCAAGGCAGTGGAAGAAGGACTCTTGTGCCTTCTCTCTCCTTTCTTTCATTTCTCTTCCTTCTTCCTTATCCTCCTTTGGTTTATCTTCTTCTTTCTATTTACAGTATATCTTTCTTCCTTCTATTTCCCTCTCCTTTTTTCTATCTCTTCCCTCCTCTTTCACTCCCCCTTCTCTCCTTCCTTCTACTCCTCTCTTCCTCCCTCCTTCTCCTTTCCTCCTTCACTCCTATTTGTCTCCTTCTTTCCTCCTTCTCTCCTCCTCACTCCTTCTATTTTCTCTCTCTCCTCCTTCTCTCCCCCTTCTCTTCTTCCTTCCTCCTCCTCCCCTCCTCCCTCCTTCTCCTTCTCTTCTTCCTTCCTCCTCCTCTCTCCCTAAAAATTCTAACGAGGCCGAAGGAAGACCAGAGATCTCCATATGACATTTAACCCAAAAGCCGATTAAATATATAAGAACCTTTCCCTCCGACCCCCGCCCCCCTCGCCCCCACCCCCGCCCCCAGAGACCCACGCAAATCTCGTCCTGATTGCCCAAGTGAATAGAGGCCAAAATATCCACAATAAAGCCGGTTGTTCGACCTTACGACCTTTAGGGGAAAAAGGTCTACTCTACCTCTGTCAATTGGATTTTGTACAATTCACTAAAATCCGGATGGAAATAATTGCTTGCGGAATCTCCACTTGGGATTACTTATATAAGTGTAGACGAATGTTCATATATGCATATATTCTTACTTATATGTGTATGTGTGTTTTCTTTATATGTATATGTATGTATGTGTGTATATATGCTTGTATATATATATATATATATGTATGTGTATGTGTATGTGTGTGTGTAAGTGTGTATTTGTGTGTGTGTGTGTGTGTGTGTGTGTGTGTGTGTGTGTGTGTGTGTGTGTGTGTGTGTGTGTGTGTGTGTGTGTGTGTGTGTGTGTGTGTGTGTGTGTGTGTGCGTGTGCGCGCGCGTATGAATGAATGAATGAATGAATGTGTGTATGCATATACATAATGCTATGCATATACATACACTTACATTCTTTTATTTACCCACTGTGTGTTTACAGAAGAAATAATCACTTAAATAAAATCTTGAAAACAAAAGAAACAACAACAAATAAGGAATCTATAATGTATAGTTATAAATACACACAGAGAGATAATCGGAACATTTACATTCACACATACACGTACACACATACTCGCTGAAAACTGACACCTCCATACATACATACATACATACATAAACGTACACACTACAAGAACACTGACACCTCCATACATACATATATACACGTACACACTAGAAGAACACTGACACCTACATACATACATACACGTACACACTAACAGAAAACCGACACCTACATACATCCATGGTACACACAAATGAAGATGCAAACATCTTGTTTACTCCCTGGTGTTCCTTGATTGGATTGAAAAAGATTGGAATATTCATCTTGCTTCGGCTTATGTAACCAATCAGAAATTTATTGGAAGAAAAAGGTAAATACACTTCCAGGCTAGATTGTTATGTTACGTCATTTGCTCAGTTCCGTCTTTACTCTCTCTATAATAGCTGTCTGTCTGTTTCTGTCTCTCTCTCTCTCTCTCTCTCTCTCTCTCTCTCTCTCTCTCTCTCTCTCTCTCTCTCTCTCTCTCTCTCTCTCTCTCTCTTCTCTCTCTCTTTCTCTCTCTCTTTCTCTCTCTCTTTCTCTCTCTCTTTCTCTCTCTCTTTCTCTCCCTCTCCCTCTCCTTCCCTCTCTTCTTAATCTTCTTCTCTCTCTTCTCACTCTTACTTCTTTTCCTTCTCCCCTTTCCTTCTCCCTCTCTTTCCTTATTTTATACTTCAAATCTTAGATTACCTCCAAAATAAACAATAGTTAAAAATTCTCGGGAATTTAAGGCGCCACCAACAAGCTTCCACCGAGTGAGGACATACATCAAAGAAAACGGTATTCCTATGCGACGGATGAAACCTAATAGGGGAAACTAATGTAATATGATTATTTTGAACGCGCGACGAAAGGTTGGGGTAGTTTCTTTTACACTTGAAGACAAATGCATATATTTATATGAAATTACAAGTACGAACACATACACACATGTGAACACACACACACACACACACACACACACACACACACACACACACACACACACACACACACACACACACACACACACGAGGAGAGAGAGAGAGAGAGAGAGAGAGAGAGAGAGAGAGAGAGAGAGAGAGAGAGAGAGAGAGAGAGAGAGAACCGCGCTTCGAATCACGGCGAAACGATTCGCGAGACGTTTCGGTCGAGGCGTTTCGTTGGGGCGTCGCTGTTTGCCGAGATCTTCCGCCCTTCTTCCTCTCCCTCCCTCCCTCCCTCCCCCTACTTCGCCAGGCCAGGGATGCTGAGGACCCTCTCCTTCCTCTTAGTCATAAAGCTCCTTCAAGTGCTTATGCGTAAACCTCGGGCGCAGAGCAAACACGTGCGCGATTCAGACTTCTCGAGGGTAACTGGGTCTGTGTCTGGTGCTCACCTTTCTTTGGGTTTGACTGGCTTATTGATTGGCTGGCTGACTTGCTAGCTGGCTGACTGACTGACTGACTGATTGATTGGCTAGCTGATTAACTGATTGGCTGGCTGGCTGACTGACTGAATGGCTAGCTGGCTGACTGACTGACTGACTGATTGATTATTTGATTGACTGACTGTCTGGTCCCATCCATCTTCCTTCCTTCCTTCCTTTCCTCACCTCCTTCTCT
>NC_051403.1:25969284-25976784 GCF_015228065.2 Penaeus monodon
CTTTCCTTCCCACTCTCTCGTCCTCTCTTTACCTCCCCCTTTCCCATTATGTATTACCTTTACTTCACAGTGCTTTGGACACAATGGTACTTATATAATAAACCTACTCTCTTATTCCTCTCATTAAGATGCCTTAACAATACCGCATAGTTCCTCGGTTTTCAAAATTGATCGTGTGTGTATAATAAAAAAAAGTAACCATTATTCTTTTCTTTCCTTTACAGGTCCTTTACCCAACCTTTTTTAATATTCTGAACCAAGTATTGATCTCTTAGACCAGACCCCTTTACGCTGTGTGTCATTATAGAACAATTCTCTCGGGACTCTTGAGCACTAAGGTTAAGTAATTCTTTATTCTCTCCGATTTTTTTTTATCGTTTTTTATCCTCTTTTTCTACTAAACTCTTTTTTCTTTATACTTTCCTTAACGCTAGGAGAGCAATTTGTGATAATGATACAGCGCGTGTAAGATTTACGCAAGTCCCTCCCTCTGTATAATTTTCAAAGATGTAATTATTCGTACGAGCGACAACACCCGCGTAGAGTCTACGGGGCGCAAACCCACCTTTCATTTACCTGATCCCTCTAGTTCAAGGGTTCCCGACGTGGGGGGCCACGGGTACTTTCTTGGGAGTCATGGAGTAATATGTAAATTATTATGTCGAATTAAACTGAATTCTATCTGACCTACAGTACCTACATATAAGTATCTCCCACTTATCAATAAACTGAAATCTTTCCATAAAGTGATCTTGTCCTATAGATACTGACACCACTGAAAAAGGTTGGGAACCACTGCTCCAGTTGCTAGTATTATATTTACCATCATATAAATCCGTGAAATAATTCTAACACAATTTATTTATCAGATAAGTGAATAACCCCATCCTTTCCGCAAAATAAAGAGAAGATAAAACAAATAATGATAATAACGATTAGAAAGCAATAAAAGAGAGACAAGAAGAGGAGAAAGAGGCAAACTTTCCCAAGAGATGCGCGTGCTCTCGTCTGACCTTTAAATCGCAAAGGTTACTCACCTCTTAAGCATCCGAAACGATGAAAAGAAAGCAACTCACCTGGAAAGAGAAGAGAAGAAGGGATATTTAATCAAACAATCTCTACAAACATTTCCCTACGATTCGTTGGCTGCGTTCAAGGAAATGGCGACAGGAAAGATACGTACGTCAAGAGACAAAGAATAATAATAAACGAGAGGAAGAAAAAAAAAGACAAAAACAAGAACACGTGGAAGTAAGAAAAACTACATATAAAAAGCTCATGAAAGTATGAAGAACAAGAAAAAAAAAATCACGAAAAATAATAAATGAATGACCTGACGACTTACCGTATAACACTGACATGACCTGCATACTCATACTCCTCCTCATACTGTCCTTCTTCGAGCCTGCAAACAGTCCGACGCCCACGCACACCCCGACGCCCACACCCACGCCCACATCCACCGAAGACGACCGCATCCTCTCCCTAGCGGGCGCCACGGAAACCTCTTCTCCCTTGTCTTCGTCGGAACTCACGCCCGGAACCTCCATGACCTGCGGTTCCTCCACGAACTGGACGCGGGCGTGGGTGGGGTTGCCGCGCCTCGATGCGGGCGAGCCCTCGCGTGGCGTCACCATATTCACGCCCGCGAGCAAGGGATAATGTAAAGAGGGCGGTCTAAGTCAGTCTTCCATCGCTCTGATACTTCGCTATATTGCAGTGTCTCCTTTGCGTTAATTCTCCGAGTTTTCTTTATCGTACTTTCAGAAAAAAAAAAACTTT
This sequence comes from Penaeus monodon, assembly GCF_015228065.2. Classification (NCBI taxonomy): domain Eukaryota; kingdom Metazoa; phylum Arthropoda; class Malacostraca; order Decapoda; family Penaeidae; genus Penaeus; species Penaeus monodon. The sequence goes on from NC_051403.1 coordinate 25,971,067, forward strand.
TATTAACACAAGTCTCTTTTATTCAGTTCCTCTTCCTTCACTCTCGCTTACTTCGCAAGCCTGTTTGTTAATTCTCCTTTACCGTGGTTACTCAAGAAGACACTTTTATTAACACGCGTTTTAACACTAGTCTCTGTTATTCTCTTTCTTCACTCTCGCGTGGCTGTGTGTTAATTCTCGAAGTTTCCATTAACGTGCTTTCTAAAGGACACACTTTCATAAACACACGCTTTAACACAGGTCTCTGTCATCGGGTTCCTGTTCATTCACTCTCGCTTACTTCGCATGTCGTCTTCATCACGTGAAGTCGCTGGTTAGATTACCTCTGTCACCTAATCTTTGGAAACTTAATGCCTTAATGTATTTCAATTACGGAGATTTTTTCCTCTCTCGTTTCATTCTTACCGAGAAGATTAAGCTTTTACAATTTCATGTAAAAAAAAAATCATTTATATATATTTCCTTCTCAGTAATTGTTAACTGATTTTTCCCTCATGCTTAAGAAATCAAATAAATCATCATAGCTTTGAATACAACAGTACAAATACAACACCCACTGACATACAGTACTACGACACCCAGGACACAACAAAGAGTATCTATAGGTTAAACGTAAAAGCAAGAGTCACACGGTACATATCTGCCGCTCTGTTTCACAACCGAGACGCGCGATCCCTAAGATTCCAGGGCAGGAAGACTGGCATAAAAAGTGAAATATAAAAAATGAAATAGATAGATAAAGCGACAAAGAAAAAAAAAAGATTATGACAACAAAAACAGCAGTATTATGATGATGATGATGATGATGATGATGATGATGATGATGATGATGATGATGATGATGATGATGATGATGATGATGATGATGATGATGATGATGATGATGATGATGATGATGATGATGATGATGATGATGATGATGATGATGATGATGATGATGATAATGATGATGATGATGATGATGATATAATAATAATAATAATAATAATAATAATAATAATAATAATACAAATAACAATAATACAAATAACAATAATAAAAATAACAATAATAATTAATAGATAAATAAACAAAAAAAATAAAACGAAAAAAAAAATATATATATAAACCATAAATAACATAAATTAAACTATTGGCTCAACAAAAGGTCAAGCAATCAATGCCTGTCTTCACGAGATTGCAACTTGTCAATGACAAATGTACGAGACTGCGAATTCAAGTCTGTATGTAAATTTATATAAACTAAAAAAAAAAAAAACTCTTGATATACTAGTCCCATATTACATATTCAATCTATCGTTATATACATATATTTTTTTTATTATTGGGGTGGGGTGGGGGGGGGGGCTACACGATATCATCAGGAGGAATTTGATGAATTGAAATAACATCCACAGTCGCATTCAGACCGTACAGTTTATAAATCCTTCAACGATCCTGTAAATTTATAAACGCCTTTTGAAATCATTTTCGACCTGTGTTTATGTCTAAATAGAAGAACACTTATTTTGAAAACCTTATACGCTTCTGTGTACTTACTCGAAGCACCCCTCCCCCCTCTCTTATCCGACCCATCACCCCCCCACCTCGCCCGCCCACAGGTAAGTATATATGACTCCCCCCCCCCCCTATCCGCCCACAGGTAAGAGCGCACCCCTCCCACACGGCCGCCACTAGGGGGACCCCCCTCCCCTCTCCTCCCCCCAACTCCCTCCGTCCACAGGCTCGAGCAACCCACGCTCCATCAAATCCTCTCACTCCCCCCCTCTTCCCTCCCTTTCCCCCACTCCACCCACAGGTGAGAGCAACCCCTCCCCCTCCCCCTCCGCCCACAGGTGAGAGCGGTCCAGGTGTGTCAATTTCAATCAGAGGATGAAAGGAATCGATTTTTTTTTGTTTTGTTTCGTTTTGTTTTGTTTTCACATGAAAGCGTTTTGTATTCCAACTTCCCCTTTACCCCCCCCTCCCTACCCCCCAACAAAAAAAAAAGAAAGAAAAAAAAAATGTCGACATAGCGATACAATAGATGACCAAGTTTAATGAGCTTATTGTCCCGAAGATGATTAAGAGGGATTTGATTCCGTCCTAATCGGGTTTAAAAAGAGATTATGAAAAGTTGATCACAAATTTGACTAACACTGAATGCTATTTCACAACACCCGCGAACAAGAAAATAAAACTAGGAAGAAAGTGAGAGAATAGAAGATAAAAGGAGTTATTTAGCGAAAGAAAGGAGAAAGAAAATAATGGAAAGTTAATGAAATGAAGAGAGGTATCATTGTGTCTAGCAGAAAAGTGCTAGGCTTCATTAGCAAAAAAATAAAAATAAATAAATAAATAAAGTTAAAAGGAGAGAGATATTAATCATGTCTAGCAGAAAAGTGCTAGGCTTCATTAGCGAAAAAAAAGAAAAAGAAAAGAAAAGAGAAGTTACACAAAATAAAGCGAGATATTAACGGCGTTTAGCGGAAAAGTGCTACTAGGCCTCGTTAGCAAGTTGTGGGACCGCGACGCTGACTGGCCAAACAGAACCTTCCGAGGCAGTTAAAGTTGTCGGGGCGAGGCTGCGGACGCTCGCTCGCGCGGCGCTCAAGCTCTTCAAGGTGGTCTCCTCTCGGCCGTCCTTCGCTCGCCCCCTTCTCTCTTCTCATTTTGTCTCCCTCTCTCCTCTCTTTCTGCTTTTTATTTCTCTTTTCCTGGGTTTTTCTTTTTCTTTTTCTCTCTGTCCTTCTCTCCCTCTCCCTCTCCCTCCCTCTCTCTCTCTCTCTCTCTCTCTCTCTCTCTCTCTGTTTCCTTCTCTCTGTCTGTCTGTTTCTCTCTCTCTCTCCCTCTCCCTATCTCTCTCTCCCCTCTCTCCTTCCCTCCCTATCTCTCTTCCCTCCCTTCTTCCTTCCCTATCTCTCTCCCTTCCTCCCTCCCTCCTTCCCTCCTATCTCTCTCCCTCCCTCTCTTCCTATCTTCCTCCCTCCCTCTCTCTCCTTCCTCTCCCCCCCCACCCCCCACCTCTCTCTCTCTCTCTCTCTCTCTCCTCCTCTCTCTCTCTCTCTCTCTCCTCTCTCTCTCTCTCTCTCTCTCTCTCTCTCTCTCTGTCTCTCTCTTCCATTTTTTCGGGGAGGGGGGGGGAGAGAAGGAGTAAGTTCGATCATAGTTTTGCGTGTTTCTCGGTTCACAGTTTTATAATAAAGTTCTGGAAGATAATTAATGTTTTTTTTTTCTCGATACATCAGCTCATCGATTTTTAATTCAGAGATCTGCGAGCACGTGATTCCTCGCCTCCCCAACTAAGGAAAACAACCAAACTAACTCTTAAACAAAAGAGATTTCCCTCCCCCCCCCCATAGACTTGTCAAACCCGCTCTCTCGTCTCGCTTTATCTCGCGCAATCTCGTCCATTACGGCCTCTTCCGAGACGGACGGTAACGTAGCGAGCCACAAAGAGATACGCAGGTTCCCCTTTAACGCTGTGGTTGACAATGTAAGCCAAGACACCTACTCCCCTCCCTTCCCCTCCCCTCGACACCTTCCCCTCCCCTCCCCTCCCCTCCTCTCCCTTCGGCACCTTCCCCTTTTCTTCCTTTCTTCCTCTCCTCCTTCTCTCCCACTCTTCTTCCCCTCCCATTCTCCATCCCTTCCTCCCTTCTTCTTCCCTTCCCATTTTCCCCTCCTTCTCTCCCCCTCTTCTTCCCCTCGCCCTCCCCACGACACCTTCCCCTCCCCTCCTTTTCCTCCCCCCTCTTCTTCCCCTTCCCCCCTCCCCCTTCTTTTCCGCCCTTGCTCTTCCTTCTCACACGTCCTGCTCTATTACCTTCTATATTATTTTCTCTTTGTCTGATTTATTTTCCTTTTCTTTGTTTTCTTCTTCTCCTTCTTCATCTTTTCTTCTTCTTTCACCCCTCTCCTCTCCCATCTTTCTTCTTCTTCTTCTTCTTCTTCTTCTTCTTCTTCTTCTTCTTCTTCTTCTTCTTCTTCTTCTTCTTCTTCTTCTTCTTCTTCTTCTTCTTCTTCTCCTCCTCCTCCTCCTCCTCCTCTTACTTCTCTTCCTCACACACCTCTTCATCTTCATCTTCATCTTCCTTCTTCGTCTCTTCCTCTTCCTGCCTCATCCCTTCCTTTACTTCCTCCTCGTTCGATACCTGGACAACCCAGATAAAACAAGGATGCGACACCTTCCCTCCATCCCCTCCCTCCTCCCCCACCCTCGCCGCCCCTCCTTTCAACCTCTCTCCTCCCCCACCATTATCCTCCCTGCCTCCTCGCCCCCGCCCACCTTCACACGTGGGCGCGCGGGAGTTTATGTGGAAAAACTACCTCGCATGCTCAACGAACAGTCATTTTCTCACATTTTCTTCCTCTATGCCTTTTCTCATTCGATTTGGTTTCTCTGTCTGTTAATGTGTAAAAATAAAAATCTATCCTCCATTCTGTCCTCTATCCTCTATCCTCCTGCTTTATGTCTGTTCTTTTCTTCTCTGCTTCCCTTCGCCTTCCCTTCCTCCCTTTTTAACCCCATGTCTTTCCCTTTTTTCTTCAGTTCATACGAGTGCATTCATTTTCCTTTCGCGCTAACTTCTCTCCCTCCCTCTCTTTCTCCCTTTCCTCCCTCCATCCCTCTCACTTCTCCTTTCTCCCCTTCTTTCCTTACTTCCTACCTAACAGTTTCCCATTCTTACTTCCCCCTCCCTATCTCCCCCTCTTCCTCTCCCTCCTCCCTCTCCATCCACCTCTTACTCCCCCTCTCCCTCCCCCCTTTCCCTCTCCCCTACCTCCCTCTCTTCCTCTTCCCTCCTCCTCCTCCTCCCCATCCCCTTCCTCTCCCTCTCCCCTCTCTATCCACCCCTTCCTTCTCCCCCTCCTCTCATCCCTCTCCATCCCCTCCTCCTCCCCCTCTGCCGCCCCCTCCCCAGCTCACATAACACAAGGAATCAATATAAAGTTTAAAGTTCCCCGGACCTTCATAGCCTCCATTTTCACACATTCTCTCACGCCAGGGTTACCACGTTGTCTGTGTATATTATGGACGCTGGAATGGAGGAGGAGGAGGCGGAGGAGGAGGAGGAGGAGGAGGAGGAGGAGGAGGAGGAGGAGGAGGAGGAGGAGGAGGAGGAGGAGGAGGAGGAGGAGGAGGAGGAGGAGGAGGAGGAGGAGGAGAAGGAGGAGAAGGAGGAGAAGGAGGAGGAGGAGGAGGAGGAGGAGGAGGAGGAGGAGGAAATGGAGGAAGAAAGGGGAAATAGAAAGGGTGTGAAAAGGAAGATCAGAAGAATAAGCAAGAACAGGAAAAAGGAGAAGAAAGGGTATGAAAAAGATCAGAAGTAGGAAGAGGAAAAGAAGGAGGAGGAGGTGAAGGAGGAGCAGTGAGAAGGAAGAGGAGGAAACTGCAAAAGAAGGTAAGAGGAGAAGAGCCGGGGATAAAGGATGTGCTGCAAGTGACAGAAAAACGAGATGAATACAGGTTACGTGGGTGGGTTGGAGGGGGTGGGGGGAGGTGGGGAGGGGAGGTTATAATATGACGAATATCTTCATGGAACGATAAAGATTTGGGAAAGAGATAAGAAATTGGAGAAGAATATGAATAGGTCTTCATATGTACCTCGTTTCTTTCCTTCTTTTCTAAATTCCTGCTTCCCTCCTTCGTTTCTTGCGATTCTCTCTTGTTGTCTCCCCTCCCTCCCTCCTCTCTCTCTCTCTCTCTCTCTCTCTCAAGAATATCCATTGCAACAA
>NC_051403.1:25986784-25989284 GCF_015228065.2 Penaeus monodon
GAAGTCTCGTGGTGGGTTACTTGGAGATGATTGGCTGTTCCCGCCGCTGTTACCTTTGGTTATTGTCAAACTGAAGAGAATCCGCAGATGGCCCAGTGGCGCCCGGGCTGGCTGAAGAATCGCGCTGTATTTTCTCGCTCTTGCTCTTTCGCTCTCGCTCTACGTCTATCTGTTTGCTTTTCTGTCAGTCACTCACTCACTCTCTGTATCGCCTTAGGACTATCTCATTGTCCCTTCCTTCCTCTCTCCTCTTCCTCTTCCTCTCTCTCTCTCTCTTTCTCTCTCTCTCTCTCTCTCTCTCTCTCTCTCTCTCTCTCTCTCTCTCTCTCTCTCTCTCTCTCTCTCTCTCTCTGCTTTGCATCTGAATTTTGACTTCCTTCTACCAATTCACAATTCTCATCTGTGTGCAGCCTCAATCAGAAATTCTTCGGATTTGTCCAAGCCACACCAAAGCTTTTAAGAAACCTAATTAACATATGCCATTTTAGTAAAATCTTCTATCGGCCAAAAATGGAGTCAATTTATTTGGTCTCTCTCCGATAAAGGGAATATGTAATAGTATGATAATTGAGGAACAGATAGATAGATACGTATTTAAACTGTGATAGATCGATATACAAGTACATTGTGTAAACAGCCAGAGAGAGGGAGGAGGGAGGGAGAGAGACAGTGAGAAAGAAAAGTTTCAAATTTCTTCCCTTTCCCCTCAGTTCCATCCTTTTCTCCCTTTCCTCACTCCTCCCCTTCCCCTCTTCTTCATTCTCTCCTTCTTCCCACTCCCTCATCCTATCTCTCCCGTCCTTCCTGCACTCCCTCTCCCTTTACTATTTGTGTTACCAGCGGGGCGATTACTGGCTGGGGTACCGTGAAGACTTATTAACAAGAAACATCAATAACAACCACAAGGAGAGAACGGGGGGTTGGGGGGGTTGGGGTAGGGGAGGAGGGAGGAGGAATGGGATCTTGAGACCAACAGACGGCATGGTGCCTCTCTCCTGCTGGCACTGTAGATAACACACGTCCTGGCTGCCACCGCGTGTGTGTGAGGGTGGGGGTGCGTTTGCATGTGTGTGTGTGTGTGTGTGTGTGTGTGTGTGTGTGTGTGTGTGTGTGTGTGTGTGTGTGTGTGTGTGTGTGTGTGTGTGTGTGTGTGTGTGTGTGTGTGTTTGACACTGTCTGTCTATAGAGAAAGAACTTTTTTTTTTTTTTGCCTACACATCTTACCAACATGATCAGCGCGCGCGCGCACACACACACACACCCCGCGACGCACCCCACACACACACACACACACCCCACACACAACACCACACATACACACACACACACATACACACACACACTCTGATATTCTCACTCTTTACCTCTTTCAACATATATATTTTTTCTCATCGTCTTTTAATTCAAACCTCGTTAATACGATTTGATAACCAAATTCCCCTCGTCTTCTCTAATTACATAACGCTAATAATAAGGTGTGCATTGCCGCGAAATCATGAATACTAATGAGGTGTATCAGAAATAATTATGGTTTTCATGCATGCAAGGTCATGTCGAGTGCAGGAATGTATACTATGAAAGAGGGAATGAGAGAGAGAGAGTGAGGAAAAAAGAGAGAGGGAAGAAGGGGGAGAGAAGAAGAAGCAGAAGAAGAGAGAGAGAGAAAAGAAGAGAGAGTGAGAGAGAGAGAGAGAGGAGAGAGAGAGAGAGAGAGAGAGAGAGAGAGAGAGAGAGAGAGAAAAGAGAGGGGAAGGGAGAGGAGAGAGAAAGGAAGGGGGGGGTTTGAGGAGGAGAGGGGAGAGAAGAGAAGGAACGGACGGACAGACATACAGAGAGAGAGAGGGGAGAAGAGAGAAAGGGGAGGAGAGACGAGAGGGAGAGAGAGAGAGAGAGAGAGAGAAAAGGGGAAAGGATAAAGAGATCGAAGAGAGGAGAGAGAGAGGGGAGAAAAGAGGGTGGGGGGGTTTTGCGGGTGGGTGGTTTAAACAATTTTGGGGACAGAAAAATTTTGGGGGACAGAGAGAGAAAAAAGATTGCGGAGATTTTTAGAGAAAAAGGAAAACAAACGAAACACCAGTCTAGACAATATAATCACACACAAATTTCCTTTTCGTCCTTCTGCACTTCGAAAGGTATCATTTCACACACAACTATCGACCACTCGTCTCTCTCCCTCCCTTCTCTCCCTCTTTCTCTCCCATCCTTCCCAACCAATTCCCCATCCCTATCCCTCCCTCCCTCCGTCCCTCCCTCCATTACTCCCATTCCTCCCCTCCTTCCCTCCCACCCCAATTCCTCCCTTTCACCTTCCCTCCCTCACTCCTTCTTTCTCCATCCCCAACTCTCCTTCCCTCACCCTCCCTCACCCCCCGGAATTCGCATCACACCCGTAAACACACAAATTTTCCCCCCAATTAAACCTACACAAAATTTTTTTCAAAAGGCATAACGACCGAACAGCGCGACCTCATGACGTCATCGAGAGGCACTGGCACAAGTG
>NC_051403.1:25991784-25996784 GCF_015228065.2 Penaeus monodon
TCTGCCTAGAAATTCCATGCACTAAAACGTTCATAACCGAATATGCATTAAACTGAACGCGTAATAGAATAAAAGTTTTTGATATCGATGCTTTTTTGTGGGAGGGTCAGTTTTTTAACACTAGAAACGAATAAAAGAATTGAGGTAGCTTTAGTGTGTATGATTGTTTGTGTTCACTCCGGCTCATCTGCCGGGGTGCATACCTGTCAACCTGCCTGGCGGTAATAAAGCTAACACATACACATTCGCGCATGCAGATAGATGTGTGTATGTGTGTGTGTGTGTGTGTGTGTGTGTGTGTGTGTGTGTGTGTGTGTGTGTGTGTGTGTGTGTGTGTGTGTGTGTGTGTGTGTGTGTGTGTGTGTGTGTGTGTGTGTGTGTGTGTGTGTGTGTGTGTGTGTGTGTGTGTGTGTGTGTGTGTGTGTGTGTGTGTGTGCGTGAGTGTGTGTGTGAGAAAGAGAGTCCATTACTACAGGTAAGCAATTAGTCAACATGGCAGGTGTGTGTATGCAATTAGACAGTTGAAAAAATGGTCAGTTTTCCATTCACAAAGGTAGGAGAGAGAATAGCTAAAGTGCAAATCTACGAGCATATCTATATCTGTCTCTCTAACTATTTATCTATCTATATCTACATCTGTCTACCTATATGTCCTCTCTCTCTATTCATCTATTCATATATTCATTGATTTATTTATCTATCTGCCTCTATCTATTTATCTCTTATGCATATCTCTCTCTCTCTCTTCTCTCTCTCTCTCTCTCTCTCTCTCTCTCTCTCTCTCTCTCTCTCTCTCTCTCTCTCTCTCTCTCTCTCTCTCTCTCTCTCTCTCTCTCTATTTCTATCTATCTACCCATCTATCTATATGATAAACACAATTCCAGCGATCAGTTTACCGAGCCTGTTGCCATGACAACGGTATCGCGACCAGCAGTTCCGAGCAGCCGGGCGCATTCAGTCATAATTAGCTTTTTCAAACTCTATATTTTTTTACATAATGGAAGGAAAAGAAACTGACTCATGAGTTCTCAAAGGATAATATGATGAGTTTTTTTTTTAATTATTATTTAATTAATTAATTTGTCTTTGTGTTGTTTGCATAGACTTGATTATAATTTTATCGTTTAGCTGCGTTTCCTGCTTTTTCTTTTCTTTTTCGTTTGTTTTTAGTTTAGTCATTGTTTTAATTCTGTCTTCATTATCATTATTACTATCATTATCACTATTATTATTCTCATTCTACCATCGTTATTATCATTACTTTCATTACACTCATTATTATTATCGCAACCCTTAGCATCACCATTCTTGCTCCTCCTCCTCTTCTTCTCCTTCTCTGTTCTTGTATTCCTTCTCCACTTCCTCCCTTTATTCCATTACCCTCCCCCCCTCTATACCACCCATCTCCCTCCCAACCTCTACCCATTCCGCCCTCCCCCTCCCCCACTAAACGCCCCTCCCTTTCCCAGCCCTACCCCCTTTCCACCCCCTCCTTTCACCCACTCCACACCCCTCCTCCTTTCCCCAATCCCCCACCGCCTTTCCCCAATTTCACCCCCTCCCTTTTCCCATTTCACCCCCTCCTCTCTTCTCCTATTCCTCCCTCCCCCTATTTCACCTATGTTCCTTCCCTCTTTCCCCCATTCTCCCCCTCCCCCTTCCCCTATTTCACTTCCTCCCCCCCTTCCCCCGCATATCCACCCAGCCTTGCAACAGAAACACCCCTTTAAGAGGATTTCATTGTGTGGCAGTGAATCAATAGGCAATTTAAATGCAACGGGAGTGATGCCAAAGAAAATCTACCCTTACTGAAGTTTTCCTTAAGGGCTATTGTCGCATGGGAGGAACAGTGTGTCAAGGTGTCAAAGTACTGTGCCTTGGGATTTGGTGGGGGGTGGGGGTTGGGGTAGGGGGAGGGGCAAGGGGGTAAAATAAAATTGTTTTTATTGTCACCGTCACTGTTACTGCCATATGATGATAATAATTATGATAATGTTATTAATAATGATGATGATAATGATATTAATAATGATAATGATAATAATAGTAATAATGATAATAGTATTGATTATCATTATTACCATTATCATTATTATCAACATTAATATCGTTATCAGCATTATCATTCTTCTTATTATAATCATTATTCTCATTATCACTACCATTTTCATCTTTATCACGCCATAACCATTACATATAATTCTCTAACCCAGACTTTGAGGAACCGAAAACGATGAAGAATAATGGAAAGAGAAAGAAGCAAGAAGAAAGAACAAGAACACACAAAAACGAATATTAAGAATATGATATCAATAACAGCAGCAACATATATATCCTTACGTACATATATATACACAACAGTATAAACACACACACACACTTGTGTGTGTCGCGGTTTTGGTGTTATATTTTAATATATATACATCAACAATTTTATATATATATATATATTTATATATATATATTTTATATTATATTATATTATATATATATATACATAAAACCCCCAAAAAAGACCCTAGTAATAGTCGTTCATTTTTTTATACTAAATCAGACAAACCTGCTTTTTTCCTTGGAAATTTTGCGCCCTTGTAGTCAGAACCCCCTGAAAAAGACCAAGGAATTCAGTTTGAATAAAAAAATATGATATATCTTATAATTGTTTCAGGTCATGAGTTTATGTATTTGTATGCGAATAGGGAAGGCAAAAAAAAGTTTTTATATCGCAAACATAATAGACAAGATAAATAAATAATCAAATAAATAAATAATTTTAATTACAGAGATAGATAGATAGATAGATAGATGAAGTTGAAGAAGAATGAAAAGAAAAAGAAAAGAAGAAGAACAACAACCAGGGGGGAGAGGAGGAGGAGGAAGAGAAGAAGATGAAGGAGAAAAAGGAAAATACAGGGGAAACAACCCGAAAAAAAAAAAGGAAAAAAAACAGAATCCCAAAGAAATATAAAAATGGGAAAGGAGGTAAAAACAAAAAAAAAAGAAAAAAAAAAAAAAACAAAAGAAAAAAGAAAAAAGAAAAAATAAAAAAAATATAAAAAAGTAGTAGAAAAAAGAAAAAAAGCAAATGTTAAAAAAAAAATTAAAAAACAATAAAAAATAAAAAACCCCTCCCGCAATCCCACTCGCCCGGGGTTTTTTCCCTTTTCCCTGGGCCAAAGGGAAGGCCCATTTCCCCGGCGCCGCGCAGCCAGCGTGCCATTCCTGGGGCGATTCTTCGCTCATTACCTTTCATGTTGGGGAATTTCAGTTGCTTGTGGATGCATGGTGTTCTCTCTCTCTCTCCCTCTCTCTCTCTCTCTCTCTCTTTTCTCCTCTTCCTCCCCTTTTCTCTCCCTCCTCTCTCTCCCTCCTTCTCTCTCTCTCCCTCCTTCTCCCCTCTCTCCTCTCTCTCTTTCGTTTTCACGTGAAAAGTTTGTTTGTTTGTTTAGGGGGTATTTGTGTGGTTGTGTGTGGGGGTTTTGGGGGGTTTTGTGTGTGTGTGTGTGTGCGTGTGTGTGTGTGTGTGTGTGTGGTGTGTGTGGTGTGTGGTGTTTGTGGTGTTTTTGTGTGTGTTATTTTTTGATCTAACACAAAAGTATACTATGTAACTTATTTTCCCCAAGCTGATCCCCTTTTCCCGTATCGGGAAAACCCCCACAAATCCCAAAATAAATGGCGTGCGTAAAAGGCCTTTTAATCTGGGTACTAAAATGGAGACGCCGTCCAAAAAGCGCCAACCACAAGCTCAGGCAAGTTGTGTGATATGATCCAACCACGAGAGAAAAACACATCTGCGATTGCTTTTTTCTCTCTCTCTCTCTTGCCTTCTTTTTTTCTTTTCTTTTTTTTCTCTCTCATAAAACACTCTCTCTCTCATAAACTCTCTCTCTCTCTCTCTCTCTCTCTCTCCCTCTCTCCCTTCTCCTCTCTCTCTCTCTCTCCCCTCTCTCTCTTCCCCTCTCTTTTCTCCTCTCTCTCTTCTCTCTCTCTCTCCCCCCCTCTCTCCCCCCTCTCTCTCCCTCTCCTCTCCCCTCCCTCTCCTCTCTCTCCCTTCCCTCTCCCTCTCTCTCTCTCTCTCCCTTCCTCTCCCCCCACTCCTTCTTTTCTTTCTCTCTCCCTCTCCTTCTCTCTCTCTCTCTCTCCTCCCTCTCCTTTTCCCCTCTTTTTTCTTCCCCCTTTTCTTTCCTCTCTCCTCCCCCTTCTCCTCTCTCCCTCTCCTTCTCTCTCTCTCTCTCTCTCTCTCTCTTCTCTCTTTTCCCTCTCTCTCTCTCTGCTCTTTTTCGTAATCCAACAAAGTTTCCTATATCGCCAGCTGCAACGTTTCTCTCCGCCCTAGTTTTATTCTCCAATCTTGCTTCTATCTCTTGCTCCTCTTTCCCTCCCCCCCCTCCCTCTCTCTCTCCCTCCCCTCCTTCTTCCTTCTCTCTCTTTCTTCCTCCCCCCCTCCTTCTCTCTCTCCCGTTCCCTTCTAACTCCTTCCTTCCTTCCCGCATTCCCTTTCATCCCATTCCCTTCCTCTCCATCTCCTCCCTTCCCTCTCCATCTCCTTCCTTTCCCCTCTCTATCTCCTTCCTTTCCCTCTCCCTCCCTCCTCCCTTCCCCTCTCCCTCCCTCCTCCCTTCCCCTCTCCCTCCCTCCCTCCCAAGCCACGTTGCGCAAACCGATGTTCATCTGCTGAATTCTCAAGCTCACCGAACCACTTCACTCTTAGTGCCTCTTCAACTGTCCATCTGGCAACACCCCCTCGCGGCCGCTCCCTTCCTCGAGCCTTCCCCTCCCTCTCTCCCTCACGACCTGGTTCTCCCCTGCCTCCCTTCCCTTCTTCTCTCATTCCGTCTGTCCCTGCTTTACTCCCTTTCTCTATCTTCCCTCCTTCGCTGTTCTTCCTTGAGGCCCTCACTTCTCTTCCATTTTTTCCTTGTTTGCTTCTTTTGGCTATCCTCCCTTCTTCTCTGTCCCTCCCATAAAGGTCCTCTCTTCTGTTCTTTATTTCTCTGCTT
>NC_051403.1:26024284-26026784 GCF_015228065.2 Penaeus monodon
GCGAATTTTGAAGCGGGGACGACGCTGAGCCTATCAGTCACGAGGTAATATGCGGAGAGGGGCGTGGCCTGATCCTGTGTTCTACGTGGGTCGCGACTCAATGGTCGGTTGGTGCTTTTCAGAAAATGCGTACGGATAAGATGAATTAACAAATGTGGGAATAAATATAAATGAGCAAAAAGAAAAGAAGAGAAAAAATAAATGAAGGTAACAGACAGATAGAAGCGGATAGATATTGTGATGCACAGGTGTTCTGCGTTGGTCGTTACTCGATAATGGCTCTGTGCTTTTAAGAAAATGCGCACGAAGAAGAAGATGAATAAATAAACGAGGGAATAAATATAAATGAGCAAAAATAAGAACGAAATTAATAGATAGATGGATAAATGGATAGATATTGCGACGTACGTGAATAAAATTATCAACGAGGTCTGATGCTGCACGAATAAGAAGAAAAAATGATAAATACGGAAATATATAAAGGAATAAAGAAAGGCAAACAAAAAAGAAAATAAACGAAGGTAATAGACAGATGGATAAACGGACAGATATTGTAATGTATATGAATAAAATCATTAACGGATAAATGAACATAGAATAAATAGATAATATTTGTAAACAAGGGAATGAATGAATGGATAAATAAGCAAACATAAATGAGAATAAAAAAGAGGTTAATAGACAGATAAATAAATATATATTATTATGCACATAAATAAAATTATTAACGTGGAATTCTCTACTATTAGTCCGAAACTGCTTTGGAATTTTGCATTTGTTTTCATGATTGCAATATCTTCATCATATTAGTACCTAAGAAGCGCAATTGAGAAATGAAGGTAATTTTTTTTTTTTTTTTTTTCCCTTACTCACAAGATGAGTGAACAGAAATGCCAAATAAATATTGCATGAACACCGCAATTACATTAACATGAAAAAAAAGTTTCTTCTAGACTAAAAAAAAATAATCGCCAAAGACGATAGTACAGATTTCCATCACTATCATCACCACAATTATCATTATTCTCCTAATTGTCATTACAATCATTATCATTTCTCTCTTCATTTCAATCATCCTTATTACAATCATTATTACTCCCCTCATCATCGCCATCTTTATCATCCCTCCCATCATTACATCTATCATCATTCTTTTCGTCCCCATCATCACTCACAATTATTTAGAAAAAAAATACAACAAAACACGTGAATGACCCCCCCTCCCCCCCCCACTCTCCCCGAGTTCGGCTTTTCTGACCTTATTCTCTCGCACTCCTTCAGACAGGTCACGCAGAGGTCACAGAATGTTGCAATCTGTAGTTCCTCAACGTCGTGACCATTTCCTGAACTCTAAAACGTATGCAAGGAAATAAAAATTGATGTGTAAATAAACTGATGTGGAAATTTATGAATGAAATGTCACGTTTTCTCTTTGTTCTATTTCTGTTTCAGATCTTTCATATATTTCTATTTAGCTTTTGTGTGTTTGTGTTTAGTCTTGCATTCCTTATTTTAACTGCATTTAAGTCATATTTCAATCAGATCTAATTAAGGAAAAGAGTACTTCTCAAACAATTTTTTTTTTCTTTTTTTCGCTTCTATCTTTTTCATACGTCAAAGATATTTCCGCTACCAAGTGACGAAGAGCTTTGAGGACCTCAGTTCCTGAAGTGTTTCCTGGTACTCATTTCAAAGTCTTTATTTTTTTCTTTTCTTCATTTAATATTTATCATTGTTCATTTTTGGCAGCTGCCTCTTGAAGACTATTTATTTTCTGATACTAAGAATCACTATTATTCACTATTAGTTATATTCCGTATTATCTTAGTCTTTTCTATATAAGATACCGTCATATAATTTTTTCACACAAAATGCCTCAACAATGACTCATCACAGACATCTTTTATTTTTTATTTTTTGAGTAATATGATAAATTTAAACCATTGTCAGTATTAATATCATCGTCTTTTTTTTTGTTATTTTATAAATATGGTAGTAACGCGTCACCAATTACCCTCATTATCATTGCCATCGACATTAGGAACAACCTAATTAGGCCAAGTAGAAGAGTTAGGTTAAAAATAGTTAAAAATCGGGTCGGTAGGTCTCTTAAAAGTAACACTAATTAGGTACGGAAATAGCAGCAAGATCAGTATTTACGTGTTCTATCTTTTTCTCTTGAGGGTTGGACATTTACAGAAAGTTCAATCACGTTATAGAAACCTTCAACGTATTTCTCCTCTTCCTCACTCGGCCATACTAAAAACATCCTTATTTTCCCCTTTTCTCACGCACTCGGCCATATTAAACGCATCATATCCTTAAACTACACATTTTTTTCTCACTTGATCATACTAAAATTACATATCCTTATATACCACACACCTTTTCTCATTTTATCATACAAAAAACATCATACTCCTCTATCACACAGTTTTTCTCTCTTATATATACGAAACTTACCATATTCTTACCATATCACTCTTTTTCTCACTTGATC
>NC_051403.1:26036784-26039284 GCF_015228065.2 Penaeus monodon
CCCCTCCCTTTCCTCCTTCCTGCCCTCCCTCCCTTACCCCCTCCTCCTCTCCCTTTCCTCCGTCCCTCCTCTCCCTCCCCAAGGACTTGCTCATCTACCCCGAACCTTGCTCCGCCGACCCACCTCCGAAATTACACTCATTATTCAGTGTAACCAATACTCTTTTCCCTCTTTCTCCCTCCCTCCCCTCTTTACTCTTCTCTCTACCCTTTAGCAGGCTCTTCCTTTCTTGGTTTCGCTTCTCGCTGGATGTTTATGGGTCGGTCGGTCGGTGTGTGTGTGTGTGTGTGTGTGTGTGTGTGTGTGTGTGTGTGTGTGTGTGTGTGTGTGTGTGTGTGTGTGTGTGTGTGTGTGTGTGTGTGTGTGTGTGTGTGTGTGTGTGTGTGTGTGTGTGTGTGTGTCTGTCTGTCCTTTTCTTTTTTTCTTTTCTTTTTCGTGTTTGTTTTCTATTTCGTTTTCTTTTCTTTGCGTTTGAGTTACGTGGTAGTTGTAGTTTCGTAGTTACCATGTACACTGATATACTTATGTAAAGATACAATAAATACTAGATATTTGTTTTATTTCTTATAACGTCTTTCTATTTATACTTCCTTATTCTTTTCCTTTTTCTTTTTTTTTATTCTTCTCTCTCACCTTCATATTTTCCTTCTCCTCCTCCTCGTCTTCTTCTTCTTCTTCTTCTTCTTCTTCTTCTTCTTCTTCTTCTTCCTCTTCTTCTTCTTCTTCTCCTCCTCTTCTTCTTCTCCTCCTCCTCTTCTCCTCCTCTTTCTCCTCTTCTTCTTCCTCCTCCTCCTCCTCCTCCTATGCCTATTCCTATTCCTCTTTCTCCTCCTCCTCTCCCTCTTCTTCCTCTCCTCCTCCTCCTTTCTCATCATCATCATCATTTTCCTTCTCCATCTTCCTTCTTCCTCGTTCCTCTTTAATATGCAAGAAATCGTAAGCCTCAGGAAGCATACAAGGTTGCTGGCTGCCCCGCCTATGACAGCGTGCATATCTCCAGCAATTGCCTTATTTGGAAGATTATAAATGTCATGCACACTGTTGTTTACCATTGCCTTTTGTGGCTTTCGACCTCCATTCTCTTTATGCGTCCTTTGTGTTTATCTAGCAGGTAATCTTGTTTTCTATCTTCTTCCTCTTTGTCCCTGTCTGTCTTTGCCTGGCTGGCTGTCTCTCGGTCTTTCCCTTTCCCTTTCCCTTTCTCTTCTCTTCCCTTTTCTCTTTCTCTTTCTCTACCCTCCCTTCCTCCCCCCTCCCCCTCTCTCTTTCTCCTCTTCAACCTTCCTCCGCCCCTTACATCTCACCTCAAGAATCCTCTCCTTTATGGTCAATCTCGAGATGCATTTGTTTGTAAACAATCCACGGAGCTGCCGGAAAGGGTATTTTTGACCGCCCAACGAATTATTTCTCAATACATTCTCGGCCATTCTTTCCTTCTCTGACTCTCCTCTCCGGCCATTTATCTGCCTTCCATTCATACCTTCTTCCTCCCTCTCCTGCCTCCCTCCCCCTCTCTCCTCCTCCCCACTCTCCCCTGGACTCCACCTGCACTCTGACGTCACGTTCTCACACCTTCGTGACGTCAGAGAGCCACGCCCCCTTGATAAGAGCAACACCTCGCCTCGATGAGTAAGTGCATTCTGAGGTTTGCGTAGAATGATGTTTGCCGTTATGGTGATGTTTAGAGTTGTGATAAGTTTTGATGATGTTTATAGTTCTGATAAGTTTTGATGTTTATAGTTCCGATAAGTTTTCATGGTGTTTATAGTTCCGATAAGTTTTCATGATGTTTATAGTTCCGATAAGTTTTCATGGTGTTTATAGTTCCGATAAGTTTTCATGATGTTTAAGTTCTGATAATGCTGCGTAGATGGTGTTTGCAGTTATGATGATTCTTGTAGTTATTATGATGTTAACAGTTATCAGGATGTCTGCATTTAAGGTACCCATAATAATTATGAAGTTTAATGTCAAGATAATCTTAAAGAATCGCTGATTTGTATCATTTGTAATCAGCAGGAAGGGAAGAAGAAATGGAATAAGATGAAGTGGATGATGAAAAGGGAAGTGGCAGGAACACGTAAAGGTCAGAGTGTGATGGAGAATCACGAAGAATTTCATGAATGCTGAGAATTTTTTCAGTATAAAGAGAGAATCCAAGAGAGAGAGAAGGAGAGAGAGAGAGAGAGAGAGAGAGAGAGAGAGAGAGAGAGAGAGAGAGAGAGAGAGAGAGAGAGAGTGAGTGGGAGAGAGAGAGAGAGTGAGTGAGGAGAGAGAGAGAGAGAGAGAGAGAGAGAGAGAGAGAGAGAGAGAGAGAGAGAGAGAGGAGAGAAGAGAGAGAGAAGGGAGATGAGAGAGAGAATGGAGGAGAGAGAGAGAGAGAGAGAGAGAGGAGAAGAGAAGAGGGGAGAGAGAGAAAGAGGAGAGAAGAGAGAGAGAGAGAGAGAGAGAGAGAGAGAGAGAGAGAGAGAGAGGAGAAGAGAGAGAGAGAGAGAGAGAG
>NC_051403.1:26063647-26071147 GCF_015228065.2 Penaeus monodon
TGGGAGGTGGAGAGAGGGGGAGGAAGGAGAAGGGGAGGGAGAGAGAAAGGAAGGAAGGAGAAGGGGGTGGGAGAGAGAAAGGGGAAGAGAGAAAGATGGAGAGGGGGAGAGAGGTGGGAAAGAAGGAAAGAAAGAGAGAGAGGAAGGAGGAGGGGGAGGGAGAGTTTAGGGGGAGGGAGAGAGAGAGGAGGAAGAGGGGGAAGAACAGGGAAGAGAAGGGTGGGAGAGAGAGAGGGAGATGGAAGATGGGATAGGAGTGGGGAGAGAGGGAGAGAAAGGGAAGAGGGAGAGGGGAAGGAAGGGAGAGAAAGGGGGCAGAGAGAGAGAGAGAGAAAGAGAGGAAGGAGGAGAGGCATTCGAAGCAGGAGGAAGAGGGAGAGAGGGGAAAGAGAGATAGAGATAGAGAGAGAGAGAGAGAGAGAGAGGAGAGAGAGAGAGACAGAGAGAGGAGAGAGAGAGAGAGAGAGATGAAGAGAGAGACAGAGAGAGAGAGATGAGAGAGAGAGAGAGAGAGAGAGAGAGAGAGAGAGAGAAGAGAGAAGAGAGAGAGAGAAGGAGGTATTTGCAGGAGAGGACGAAAGGGGAAGAGGGCGGGAGAAGAGACATTCGAAGGAGGAGGAAGAGAGACAGACAGATAGACAGACGTAGAGAGAGAGACAGACAGACATACGTACAGAGAGACAGGCAAAAGAAAGAGAAGAAATGGAAAAGAAAATAGTGAATGGGAACAGTACGGATAGAGAAAAGACAGGGAAATAGAAGAATAAAAATGGGGAACGCAAACGAAATAGAACAAACAAAGAAAAATAAACGAGCAAGAGATACGAACTAAAAAAAAAAAAAAAATCTCCACAAAAAATCTTCCAACCCCCGCCCCCCCCAAAAAAAAAGTAAAAAAAAAAAAAAATAAAAAATAAAAAATTACGTGTACCTACCTTGCAAACCCCCCTCTCCCACCCCACCCCCACCCCACCCCACTCCCCCCATCCCCTAATCCGGCCTCCTCCCAACGTATCCGTAAATTTACATTTCTTTCCCCGTATGCAAATTAGACATCTGCAGTGAAGAGTCGGTCTTTACTATCAAGTCTCTTAGTCTGATTTTCAGTTTCAGGATATCTGGGAGTTCGTTTTAATTATTCAACCGAAGGGGATTTTACTGAATGTGAGTGCGTGAGTGTTGTGGAGGAGGAGGGGGGGGGGGAAGAGAGGAGGATGGGGAAGGTGGGGGGAAGTGAGGGTGGGGGAGAAGGTGGGGGAGAGAAGGTTGGGGAATTTGGGGGAAAGAGAGGGTGGGGGTAAGGTGGGGGGAAGAGAGGGTGGGGGAGATGGTGGGGAAAGAGAGGTTGGGGGGAGAGAGGATGGGGAGATGAGGAAGAAGAGAAGATGGGGGGAAGGTTAGGGAGAGAGAGGATAAGGAGAAGAAGAGAAAAAAAGAGAGGACGGGGAGAGGAGAGAATGGGGAGAAGAGAATTAGGAGAAAGGGATAGGGGATGAAACAGGAGCGATAGGAGAGAAAAAAGAGAAGAAAGAGAAAATGGAAGAAGAGAGATGGGGCTAAAAGATGGAAGAGGGAGGAGTAAGGAAAGGGAAGGAGAGGAGATGGAGAAGAGAAGAGAATTCGGAATAAGGGATAAGGAGGCATTAGGAGAAGGAGAGTTAAAGAAGAGAAAATGATAAGAGGAGAGCAGGGATGACTGATGAAGAAGGATAGGGAAAGAGTTTGGGGGGAGGGGGTGGGGGGAAGGGGGGAGCGTTCATTTCCGGAGTATTAAACGCCTGTACTTTCAGGTCTTCCCTCACGTTTATCTGAATTATCTATTCCCTTCTTCTATTCCTCGTTCTTTATTGCCTTTCTTCTTATCCACCTTCTTCTCTTCTCTCCTCCACCTCCTCTTCATCATCATCTTCATCATCCATTTCATCCAACTCCTCCTCCTCTATCTCCTCTTTCTCAACCTCTTTTTTCTCTCTTCTACCTCCTTTTTTCCTCCACCTTCTCTTCTACCATTTCCTCTTACTCCTCCACCTCCTTCACCTCCTCTTTCAGTTCCTCCTCCTCTATCTCCTTTTCTTCCACCTCCTCTTTGCTCTCCTTCTCCTCCTTTTCTTCCTCTAATTCCTCTTCCGTCTCCTCCCCCTCCTTCCTCCTCTTCTCCACCCTACTCCCCCTACTTCCTCCCCTCCTCCACCCTCTCCCCTCCCCTCCTCCTCTCCTCCTCCTTCTGGGTGGACCGTGAGAGACTGCCCCCGAGAGAGAAGAGACGCAGAGAGAGAGAGAGAGAGAGAGAGAGAGAGGAGAGAGAGAAGAGAGAGAAAGTGTGTGTTGTATGTTGTCTGGTTTGTGGTGGTGTTTTTGATGTGGTGTTGACGTGTGTGTTGTGTTGTGGTCGTTGGTGTGTGTGTGTGTCTTTGTGTGTGTGTGTTGTGTGTTTGTAGTCGTGCGTGTGTGTGGGTGTGGGTGTGTAGTGAGTGAGGAGAGAGAAGAATGAGAGAGAGGAAAGTGTGTCTGTGTGTGGGTGTGTGTGAGGAGAGGAGAGACGAGAGAGAGAGAGAGAGAGGAGAGAGAGAGAGGAGAGAGAAGGATGAGGAGAGAGAGAGAGAGAGAGTAGAGAGAGAGAAAGTGTGTGTGTGTGTGTGTGTGTGTGGGCGCGCGCGTGCGTCCTACCCTTCCACCTCAAACTCAAAACCGCTTCAGCACCTCTCTCTCTTTCCCATCTCCCTTCCACCTTCATCTCCACTTCCCTCTAACCCTCATCTCGACTTTCCCTTCTACCACTCCTCTCCTTCCACCTCCACTTCCACTTCCCTTCCAATCCATACCGCTTCCCCCCTCTATTTCCCCTTTCCCTCTCCACCTTCTTCTCCCCTCCCCTTCCCTTCTACCTCTCTACCCTTCCCCCGCCCCCTACTCTTCCACTTCCACTTCCACATGTCCCTCTCCACCTCTCTTCCACCTTCCACCTCCCCCGCCCCCTCCATTCTCTCCACCTCTCCATTCTACTTTCCTCTTCACATCCGCTACATTCCCTTTCCACCTCACCTCCACTCATTTCCACCTCTCCCTCTCCACTTCCTCTTCCACCTTCACCTCCACTTCCTCGTCCACTCTCCTTCACTTCCTCTTCCATCTCCCTCCAATCCCTCTTCCACCCTCCCTCCTCCACTTCCTCTTCCACCTCTCCCTCTCCACTTCCTCTTCCACCTCTCCCTCTCCACTTCCTCTTCCACCTTCACCTCCACTTCCTCTTCCACCTCTCCCTCTCCACTTCCTCGTCCACCTCTCCCTCTCCACTTCCTCTTCCACCTTCACCTCAACTCTTCCTCTTCACCTTCTCCTCTCCAACTTCCTCTTCTACATTAACATCTCCTCTCACCCGCTCTCCCATTCCACGCCACCCATCAACGCCACGACGGCCAACCAACCAGAACGCCTCCAAATTTAGAGTCAAGCCATTACGGCCACGGAGGAGAGGGGAAGGGTGGAGAGGGGCGAGGGGGAGGGGAGAGGAGGGGGAGGGGGGAGGGGGAGGGGAAGGGGGAGGAGGGAGGGGGATCGGGCGGGGGAGGAGGGAGGGGGATCGGGCGGGGGAGGGGGGAGGGGGAGGGGAAGGGAGCGAGAGGGGGAAGGGAGGAGAAGGGGGATAAGGGAGGGGACGGATAGGGCGGTGTGTAGGAGAGGGGGGAGGGGGAAGGGGAAGAAGGGAAAGGAGGAGGAGGGATGGGGGTAGGGGGGGAGGGGGGAGGGGAAGGGGAAAAGGGTGGGGGGAGGGAGGGATGAGCGGCGGGGATGGGAAGGGGGCGAGGAGAGGAGGGGAAAAGGGGGAGGGGGAGCGGGCGGGGGAGGGAGGGGGGAAGGAGGAGGGAGGGGATCGGGCGGGGGAGGGGGGGGGGGGAGGGGGAGGGGAAGGCGCGGAGGGGGAGCGGGGGCGGGGGGGGACGGGCGGGGAGGGGAGAAGGGGAGGAGGAGCGGGAAGGAGGGGGAGCGGGCGGGGGAGGGGAGGGGTTTGGGAGGGGAGGGGAGGAGGAAGTGAAGGAGGGGAAGGGACATGTAGTTGGCGTCTCAGAGGAGAATGGGGGTGGTTCAGGAGGAGGAGGAGGAGGAGGAGAGAAAAAGGAGGAAAAGGAGGGAGAAGGGAAAAAGGAAGGAGAGGAGGAAGAGGAGGAGGAGGAGGAGGAGGAGGAGGAAGAAATGGAAGAAGAGGAGGAAGGGGTGGAGGAAAAGATGGAGGAGAGGAGGAGGAGGAGGAAGAAAAGGAGGAAGGGGTGGATAATATAATAAATAAAAATAGAAGGACTCCTGGCGCCGCCGCTGGTGTTCCCGCGGCCTCCGCCTCGCCGGGGTTGGAGATGAGGAAGAAGAAGGAGAGGAGGAAGAAGGAGAGGAGGAAAGAAGAAGGAGAGGAGGAAGAAGAAAGGAGAGGAGAAGGACGAAGGGATGATGAAGAAGTGAAGATGAGGAAGAAGAGGAGAGGAGGAAGAAGAAGGAGAGGAGGAAGACGAAGGAGAGGAGGAAGACGAAGGACGATGAGGAAGAAGGAGATGAGGGAAGAAGAAGGAAGGAGGGAGGAAGAAGAAGGAGAGGAGGAAGAAGAAGGAGAGGAGGAAGAACGAAGGAGAGGAGGAAGACGACAGAGAGGAGGAAGACGAAGGAGAGGAGGAAGAAGAAGGAGAGGAGGAAGACGAAGGAGAGGAGGAAGAAGAAGAGAGGAGGAAGAAGAAGGAGAGGAGGAAGAAGAAGGAGAGGAGGAAGAAGAAGGAGAGGAGGAAGAAGAAGAGGGGAGAGGAGGAAGACGAAGGAGAGGAGGAAGACGAAGGAGAGGAGGAAGAAGAAGGAGAGGAGGAAGACGAAGGAGAGGAGGAAGACGAAGGAGAGGAGGAAGAAGAAGGAGAGGAGGAAGACGAAGGAGAGGAGGAAGCCGAAGGAGAGGAGGAAGACGAAGGAGAGGAGGAAGAAGAAGGAGAGGAGGAAGACGAAGGAGAGGAGGAAGACGAAGGAGAGGAGGAAGAAGAAGGAGAGGAGGAAGAAGAAGGAGAGGAGGAAGAAGAAGGAGAGGAGGAAGACGAAGGAGAGGAGGATAGACGAAGGAGAGGAGAGAAGAAGGAATGAGAGGAGGAAGAAGAAGGAGAGGAGGAAGACGAAGGGAGAGGAAGGAAGACGAAGGAGAGGAGGAAGAAGAAGGAGAGGAGGAAGAGAAGAAGGAGAGGAGGAAGACGAAGGAGAGGAGGAAGAAGAAGGAGAGGAGGAAGAAGAAGGAGAGGAGGAAGACGACAGAGAGGAGGAGGAGGAGGAAGAGGAGGAGGAGGAGGAGGAGGAGGAGGAGGAGGAGGAGGAGGAGGAGGAGGAGGAGGAGGAAGAGGGGAAAGAGGAGGAAGGAGAGGAAGAGGTTTAACTAACAAGGAGTAGGGGGAGAGGCGGATGAGGAGAAGAAGACGAGAGACAATACTAAGAAAAACAAGAAACAGGGGAAGACAATTATAATAAAGAACTGGGATAACAAAATAATAATAATGATGATAATAACATAAGTAGTTGTAGTAGTAATAACAGTAGTCGTAATAATAGTAATAGTAATAATAGTAGTAGTAGTAGTAGTAGTAGTAGTATAGTAATAGTAACAGTAATAGTAATAGTAATAGTAACAGTAATAGTAATAATAATAATAATAATAATAATAATAAAATAATAATAATAATAATAATAATAAAAATAATAACAATAACAATAACAATAACAACAATAATGATAAAACCAATAAAAATAATAACCATTACAATACCAACTACAAACAAGAGTAATAGTAACACTAACAAATGACAACAACAATAATAACAACAACACTAAAAATAACAAGAAAAACAGCAACCGCAACAAGAACATCAAAACTAGCAAATAGCAATAACAAAACAACAACAACAAGTTCAAAGCAAAGGGCAAAGGCGGGTGTTGCGCCGACCCCCCTCCCCCCCGGCCGAGCGCCCTTCGTCCCTCTCTCTCTTCTCTCTTTTCTCCTCTCTCTCCTCTTCTCTTTCCTCTCTCTCTTCTATCTCTCATATTCTTTTCTCCCTCTCCTTTCTCTTTTCTCCATCACTGCTTTTACTCTTCTCCCTCTCTCTCTCACTCTCTCTCTCTCTCTCTCTCTCTCTCTCTCTCTCTCTCTCTCTCTCGCTTGCTCTCTCTCTCTCTCTCTCTCTCTCTCTCTCTCTCTCTCTCTCTCTCTCTCCCTCACTCTCTTGCTCTCTCTCTCTCTCTCTCTCTCTCTCTCTCTCTCTCTCTCTCTCTCTCTCTCTCTCTGTCTCTCTCTCTCTCTCTCTCTCTCTCTCACTCTCTCTCACTCTCTCTCTCTCTCTTTCTCTCTCTCTCTCTTCCTCTCTCGCTTGCTCTCTCTCTCTCCCTCTCTCTCTCTCTGTCTCTCTCTCTCTGTCTTTCTATCGCTTGCTCTCTCTCTCTCTCTCTCTCTCTGTCTCTGTCTCTCTGTCTCTCTCTCTCTCTTCTTTCTCTTTATCTCTCCGTCTCCCCCCTCTCCTCCCTTCTCTCTCTCCCTCTCTGTCTACCTCCCGCAAAGTCGACCCTTTTGCTTCGAGCGCCGCCAGACAGCGTGGCGCCAACGCTCACCCAATGTCGGTTTTCGAAATTTTCTCTGCAGAATAGGAATTATTAATTGTTGATGTTACTAAAATCTTGCTGTTATTATAATATTAATAATAATGACAATAATGACATAAATAATGATAATAATAATAATAATAGTAATAAAAATAATAATAATAATTATTATTATTATTACTTGCAATATTATTATCATTTTCATTCTAATTATTATCATTATTATTGTTTTATTATTATTGTTATTACTTTGTTGTTCTTGCTGTTGTTATTATCAGTATTTTTATTACTATTATTGTTCATTATTATCATAATTACTATTATTATCATTATTATTATTATTATTATCATTATTGTTGTTATTAGTATATTCATTATTATAATTATTACTATCATCATTATTAATGTTATTGTAGTGTGGCTCGTCCCCATTCGCGAGGTTATCTCCCACGCGCTTCCTGGTCGGGCAATCTGTACCTTCCCTGCACAGCATTTTTCCCATCCTTTTACCCTAATCATTAGTAGTTTTTATACTTGATTTTCGTGTTTTCTATTTGTTTTAGTTTACCCGTTGTGGTACATTTTCTTTGGTTCTCGTTTGACTTCGATTAGCTTACCTTTAAATGCAGTTCTTCGTCGGCATGCCTAGTTTTAATTATCTATTGGTTTCCTCGTTTTATTCAATTGTAAATAAATCATATAAATGTTTTAGCGATTAGGATGACCACTTTTCCAAACATCATTTTTATTTATTATTTTACTCGTGTTCATTTGTTCATTATTGTGATTGTTTTACATTTTAATCATTTTAACTAAATTACTTATCATTTTTCAAGTTATCAGTAGGTTTTTCTTTTTATCAATTTTTAAACCTGTATATAGTGACGTCACCGT
>NC_051403.1:26076147-26078647 GCF_015228065.2 Penaeus monodon
CAGTAAAAAAAATAATAATAAAAATAAAAATAAACAAAAATAACGGTATCAATTATGAAGCTTATAATAATAATAATAATGACAATCATAACCATCATCGTTATAACTATATTAATAATAATAACGAAAACACTATTATGATTATTCATAATAATAATGATGATGGTAATAATAATAATAATAATAATATAATAATAATAATAATAATAATAATAATAATAACAACAACAACAAAGACAGCAAGAACAAAAAAATATCAAACAGCAACAACAACACTACAATAACACTAGTAACAAAAACAAAACAAAAACAATGATAAACAGTAATAAAACGACAATAACAAATCTAACAATACGCTACCTATCCCAAGTCAGTCTTCAATGCCCATCTTTAAAAATGACAATCAGCTGGAAAAAACAGCTGACTGAACTTCACAGCTGACTGGACGCATCGCCAATATTTAGTCTTCGTGAGGGTTCTTGGCCTTTCCTCTTAACAGTTTGCTATAATATTTGTGTAATGATATAAATGCATTAACTTCATTATCGCTACGGTTGTTAACATGATTATCATCCCTATTATATACATCTGTTTATCTGTCATTGTCTAGGCAGATAGATAAATAGAAAGATAGATATGCATTAATGCATATATATATATATATATATATATATATATATATATATATATATATATATATATATTTGTGTGTGTGTGTGTGTGTGTGTGTGTGTGTGTGTGTGTGTGTGTGTGTGTGTGTGTGTGTGTGTGCGTGCGTGCGTGCGTGCGTGCGTGCGTGTGTGTGTGTGTGTGTGTGTTATACAATTATATCAAGATACATATAGAGAAATAGATAGACAGATAGATAGATAGACATACATAGAGAGAGAAATATATAGATATAGAATTGTAACAAAGAAAACGAATTCATTTTTCAGGGGTAACTTCTCAATGTTATAAGTATTCTTAAGATGACAAATATTTTACTTCTTTGAAATAAGTAATATATATAACTATGTAGCCAGAAGCTAGTTTGTCTGGGTGTAGTTAATCATACGTTGTTATATATATATATATATATATATATATATATATATATATATATATATATATATATATATATATATATATATATATATATATATATATATATATATATATATATATATATATATATATATATATATATATATATGTATATATATATATATATAATATATATATATATATATATATATATATATATATAATACATATATATATATATATATAATATATATATATATATATATATATTTCTTTCTTTTAACGGTAGGTTCATGTCTGAGCCGCCGTGGTCACAGCATGATACTTAATTGTAGTTTTCATGTTGTGATGCTCTTGGAGTGAGTACGTGGTAGGGTCCCCAGTTCCTTTCCACGGAGAGTGCCGGTGTTACCTTTTTAGGTAATCATTCTCTCTATTTATCCGGGCTTGGACCAGCACTGACTTGGGCTGGCTTGGCCACCCAGTGGCTAGGTAGGCAATCAAGGTGAAGTTCCTTGCCCAAGGGAACAACGCGGCGGTCGGTGACTCGAACCCTCGAACTCAGATTGCCGTCGTGACAGTTTTGAGTCCGACGCTCTAACCATTCGGCCACCACGGCTTTATATATATATATATAATATATATATATATATATATATATATATATATATATATATATATATATATATATATACATATATATATACATATATGTATATATATATATATATATATATATATATATATATATATATATATATATATATATATATATATATATGGCCTTCCCCTCCCTATATATATATTTTTTTTTTGAACGGTAGGTGTGTGTACACACGCACACACGCACACACACAATAACGCAAAGACAAGAAAACACTTTATCCCAAGTTTAAAACAAGTGCCTTTTCAGATGTCTTATTGGCATCCCCATTAGCAAGCTGTTAAGAAGAGTCCAACCTTCTTTCTCAGAAGAAAAAAAATATACGTCCAATTCATCATCAAGCCATTCGTTATTTGCATCGTTTCTCAAGATACAATAAAGAGTTCATGACAAGAGAGGGAACGAG
This sequence comes from Penaeus monodon, assembly GCF_015228065.2. Taxonomy (NCBI): domain Eukaryota; kingdom Metazoa; phylum Arthropoda; class Malacostraca; order Decapoda; family Penaeidae; genus Penaeus; species Penaeus monodon. Next base: position 26,078,244 of record NC_051403.1, read on the forward strand.
AAGAGAAACGACTCATGACTGACAGAGAGAATGGAGGAGGGAGGGAAAGGGAGGGAGAAGGAAGGGAATGGAGGAGAGAGGAGGGAGGGGAAGGAGGGAGGATAAGGGAATGGAGGAGGGAATGGGAGGGGAAGGAGGAAGAAGGAAGGGAATAGGGGAGGGAGGAGGGAGAAGGAATGGTGAAGATGGAAAGAGAAAAAGGAAATAAAGCAGAGGAAAGAAAAGGATGGAGGAAGATGGAAGTGAGGGAGGGATAAGGAAAGTGGAGAAAGGAGAAGGGGAGCAGAACGGTAGTATATTATTACGACACTTTACTTCCAGTCATGGTGGATGGACTTTAAATACATATACATTACAGAAAAGAAGAAAAATCTCATGAGTTTCTTAATGACAACTAAAACATT
>NC_051403.1:26081147-26083647 GCF_015228065.2 Penaeus monodon
ATCATTACCATCATCATTACTATGATCAATGTCGGTATTATTAGTAATGATTATAGCATAATAATGGCAAAGGCATTATATATGTAGTTATCATGTTTCAATTACGAAAGCTAGTTACGATAATGAAATCATTAAGGGAAACTGTATCGAATATTAGAGTTACCCAGGCAATAAGATAACGTAGTTTTCTTCAAATTGGGTGTTTTTATCTATATTTCTTAACTAGTGTAACCTTACATTTTATAAGACGTATATTATATATATATATTATATAAAATATATATATATATATATATATATATATATATATATATACATATTATATATATATATATATATTTTATATATATATATGTATATAATATTATATATATATATATATATATATATATATATATATATATTTTATATATATATATAATATAAAAAGAAGAGAGAGAGAGAAGGAGAGAGAGAGGGGGAAGAGAGAGAAAAGAGAGAGAGAGAGGGGAGAGAGAGAGAGGGGAGAGAGAAGAAAGAAAGGAACCACTTTAAGAAAATAACAATTCTGAAAGTAACAAAGAACAAAAGTTACTTATTCAAAGCTAAAAAAGAAAAGAAAAATAGAAACAAATGTGGAAACTATCCTCGTTTTGGGGATACCAAAATAGGAATGAATGCTACATGTGTGAAAGTGTACGCAGGTGTTGATGTGTATTTGACAGGTTTCCTACTCTCTACTTTCCCTCTCTATCTCCCTTTTTTAATCATACAGTATGGCTCCCTCTTGTTTTGTTTGTTTGTCCAATTGGTCGTTCAGTCTTGCATGTCTGTTTATTTATCTGTTTTGTGTGTGTTTTCCATCTATCTGTCTGCCGTGTTTTGGTCAGTTGAACAATCTATCTTGTCTGTTTATTATGCGTCTTTTAGTCTGTCTGTTTTCTTTATCTGTATTGCATGTCTCTTAAACTACCTTGTCTTTTTATCTATCGTGTATGTATAATATCAATTTCGTCCTTTATATATCATTCATGTTTATCTATCTATCAAGTGTGTTTGTCTAGTTATTTGTCCTGTGTGTCTCATTTCTGTAATAGTTCATCAATCTCCTTTGTATGTCTGTCATATTTGTCTACTCGGAAGTCTATTTTCTTCGCCTTTCTATCTTTTCACCTGTTTTAAATGTTGTTGCTAATTTTGCTGTTGTTTTTCGCAACACTGTTGCATGTTGAATACAGGGTCTTATCTGGTTCTTTTTCAGTCTTTTATAGTTTTGTTTTGCCGAAGTATTAATTCTTATATAGATAGTTATTGGGTTCTGTAACGTTTTTATTAATTATTCTGATTGAATTTTCTTTCCTTTCGTTACACGTGTCATTTCGCGCTTACTGTTCCATCTAAACGTGTTTCCTTCCTATTTACCTAAGTTTCCCCTTGTCAAAAGCTTTCATTTTCTATTTCTTGTTCGTTCCTGTTAACAGGTATTTTTTTCGTTTTCCTTCAAAACTTACTGCCCCGAGTGAGGATCGAACTCACGACCTTGAGATTATGAGACTCACGCGCTGCCTACTGCGCCATCGAGGCATGAAAAAAGATATCGGTGCATAATTAAAAATTAAATCTAAACCACTACCTTGCGACTGGTAACGCAGATACACGTGCACACGAAACGCGCGTATGATAATTATAAGCAGATTAGTAAACACAAAAATAAGCAATAGCGAATAGAGAGACACGAACAACCGCAAACAGGAACACACAAAGAAAGGATAGATTAAATAAAAAGGGCAGGGCAGTGTCTGATAAAGGGGTATTTGTTTCTGAAAACGAAGACCGCAATGATAAAATAGAAAATTTTGGAAAACAAAACCGAGGAGAGGCATTGACCCAAAAGGGGAGAAAGAAGCAACAAGGAAAAGAAAGGGGAAGAGAGGTTAGAGAGAGAAAATACGTGATAGAATATGAAATGATAGTCAGTATCATAATCATAGTAATAATAGCAAATTGGGGATTTGGGTGGCTATGATAAAAATGTTAAATTTTATGATAGTGATGAAAATCGTTATAGAGACAATAGAAGTAGAAAGATAATGAAAACAACAAAGAAGTGAAAATAACAAAAATGAGTAATGAAAATAACAACATCCTGAAAATAATGACAATATGATAGTAAAGAAAAATATTAGTGTTAGCAATAATAATAATCAAATCATTGATACTATCAATAATCAAAACATAATATATCAATAGTAAATCATTAATTATTTTAAAAATTATAATGATAGCAATAGTAATAACAGAAATAATAAAATAATCATAATAATATGATCACAATGATACGCCAACACCAGTAATAATAAAAATAAAGGTAAATAAAAAATATATATTTTGAACAACTTTGACACTAATAATGGCTATAAAATAACGGAACATTGTAGTTGAAAAGAAACAAAGAAAGCCCTAAAGAGACAGCTCGGCAAAGGTAAAGAAAAATAATTCGGCGCAAGCAGAAGCGGGATAC
>NC_051403.1:26086147-26088647 GCF_015228065.2 Penaeus monodon
GGTCCGGATACCCCGTAGGCTGTTAGCATCATCGAAGTCGGTCTGGCGGTGAGGTGGGCGGCAGCCCACACCCCACGCAAGCCCAAACCGTCGCAGAGGTGGTACTGCGACTGCTTCTACATCGGCTGCGCCATGGGGCCCGCCTGCGACATGCCGGGCCTGGGTGTGGATACTGAGCAAACTGGCAACACGCCTCGACGCATTTGCCGCTGTTTATCTGGAGAATCTCGTTTCATGGATGACCTGGCCGAACCACAGGCAGCGCCCCGAGCTCAATGATCTGCTGGCTACTCGAGGGCGCACTTGTATGAGGATGAGAGAGGACTACAATCAGCAGAGGAATACGATGCAGTGCGATGAGCATGAGGGAGGAGAGCGACCTCGTAGGCGAAGTACTTCGCTACCGTCCATGCTGAGCCACACCCCCATGCGCGAAGGAGGAGAGCGCAGCCCTATGTCTAGCAGGCGAGAGGCGAAGGAGCTCTTTTGTGATTTATGGTTTGCTGATTCATTTCACAGAATTAATTGTTTTCTGGTTAGTGAATTAATCATTTGTAAAGAAGGTAATAAAAAATAAATAAATAAATAAATAAAAAAAAAATTAAAAAATAAATAGTATATTATATCACATTATAATCAACTACTAGAAACATACACATACTGGTGTATAGATAGATAGATTGACAGATAGATACCTCAGATTTAAACTTTCTCTTTTGTAGCTCCTTTGGGGCGTCGAGACGGTTTCACTCAGAAAAATAATAATATATTTTAACTGCGGTCTCTGCCCAACTGTTTAAGTTTCGCGGGTCATCATTGGGGGGTGAGGGGTGACGGTGACGTCACTATATACAGGTTTAAAAATTGATAAAAAGAAAAACCTACTGATAACTTGAAAAATGATAAGTAATTTAGTTAAAATGATTAAAATGTAAAACAATCACAATAATGAACAAATGAACATGAGTAAAATAATAAATAAAAATGATGTTTGGAAAAGTGGTCATCCTAATCGCTAAAACATTTATATGATTTATTTACAATTGAATAAAACGAGGAAACCAATAGATAATTAATAACAAGCATGGCCGACGAAGAAACTGCATTTAAAGGTAAGCTAATCGAAGTCAACGAGCAACCAAAGAAAAGTACCACAACGGGAACTAAAAACAATATAGAAAAACACGAAAATCAAGTATAAAAACTACTAATGATTAGGCTAAAAGGATGGAGACCGGCAGATGGAAAAATGCTGTGCAGGGAAGGTACAGATTGCCCGACCAGGAAGCGCGTGGGAGATAACCTCGCGAATGGGGACGAGCCACACTACAATAACATTAATAATGATGATAGTAATAATTATATAATGAATATACTAATAACAACAAGAATGATATATAATAATAATAATATAATAATAGTAATATGATAATAGAACACTAAATAGTAATAAAAAATACTGATAATAACAACAGCAAGAACAACAAGAGTAATAACAATAATAATCAAAACAATAATAATGATAATAGTGAGAATGAAAATGATAATAATATTGCAAGTTAATAATAATAATAATAATTATTATTATTGTTATTACTATTATTATTATTGCTTATCATTATTTATGTCCTTATGTCCTTATTAATTAATATTATTAATAACAGCAAGATTGTAGTAACATTAACAATTAATAATTCCTATTCTGCAGAGAACATTCGAAAACCGACATTGGGTGGCGTTGCGCCACGCGGTCTGGCGCTGAAGCAAAAGGGTCGACTTTGCGGGATGGTAGACAGAAGAGGGAGAGAGAGAAGGGAGGAGAGGGGGAGACTGAGCGATAAAGAGTAAGAAGAGAGAGAGAGAGGACAGAGAGGCCAGAGACAGAGAGAGAGAGAGAAGAGAGAGAGAGAGAGGAAAGGATGGAGAGAGAGAGAGAGAGATGACGAGAGGAGAGAGAGAGAGGAGAGAGAAGGAGATGAGAGAGAGAGGAGAGGCTGAGGAGATATGACGAGAGAGAGACAGAGAGGAGAGAGAGACAGAGAGGGAGAGGAGAGAGAGGAGAGAGAGAGATGGAGAGAAGAGAGAGAGAGATCGAGAGAGAGAGAGAGAGAGAGAGAGAGAGAGAGAGAGAGAGAGAGAGAAAGAGAAAGAGAAAGAGAAAGAGAAAGAGAGAGTAGAGAAGATATTTAGAGATATAGGTTCCGAGAGACAAACAAACAGAAAGACAGAGAGAGAAAGAGGAGAGATGATACTAGTGATAATGAGTCTCACAGTTAATTACCAAACTCGTTATCATATCATTAAAACCCTGAATGCAACTTTCTCCGATGAAATGTCTAAAATAATTAAATATATAATATAAGGAATAAAATGAGGGATAAAAGAAGAAAGAATAAAATGAAATAAAAAAATCCAACCTACATTAAATAAAATAAAACAAACTTTAAACAAAAAATAAAGGAAAAAAATAATAGAAAACGTAAAAACAAGAGCCTTAGAC
>NC_051403.1:26093647-26096147 GCF_015228065.2 Penaeus monodon
GGCTAGAAAAAGTCGATGTTGATGTACTCTTTTTAAACGTACAGAAGCAAATAGCTAATGTAGTTTAATAAAAGTTATGAAGTAATATAATGTTAAATTCATTGTTAAAAAAACTCACTTCGGAATATACAGAATCAAAAAAAGAAAAAATAAATCTCATCCTCGTTACCATAAAGTATTTCAATCGTTCTTTCTTTCTTCTAAGTCTCTCATCATCGCTCCATTTCCTCTACAAAAAGCCCTAAGAACAATGAGCTTTCATCCTCTCTACTAGAGCTCCACAAGAGAGCTGAAGCCACCTGGATTAGGTATGCAAATCAGCCAAAAAAAAAGAAAAAAAAAAAAAGAGCGTGGGTCTGCAAAGGAAATTCGCCCTTGCATTGGAAGTACATAAGTTCGGTTTCCGCGTGCGATGACCTGATTCAGGGCGTGACCTCCGATACCACTATACAAGAAGTTGCAGTAGCATCATCTGCAACATTGCTGGCAACAAACAAAGCAATTGAAGGAGAAATGACAACTGCGAGGAAGTAAAGGAGCTTGAAATGGATATATTAAAATGATATGGAAATGTGAGTTTGTATGTGGAGGGAGTGAAGGGAAGAGAAGTATATGGTGTGTGTAACGGACTCTGTGTGTGTGTGTGTGTGTGTGTGTGTGTGTGTGTGTGTGTGTGTGTGTGTGTGTGTGTGTGTGTGGTGCGTGTGTGTGTGTGTGTGTGTGTGGTGTGTGTGTGTGTGTGTGTGTGTGTGTGTGTGTGTGTGTGCGTGTACATGGATGTGGGCGTGTGCGTGTGATGGCGCGCGCAACAAGAACACACACACGTGCAACAGTATCAACCACAAGACCGTCAAAGGAATAAAAAAAAATCCGCCAAAAATATCAACTTGGTTGTTTCTGACATTTATCTTATTTTGTTTCATTTCATTTTAACATATATTTTTTCGCCTTTTTCGGTTTCATTTTGTGTTAGATATGAAACCTTTTTTTCTAGAAGCAACAATTTTTATGATAAGCTTTCAAACTCGGCAAACTCATTCTCTCTCTCTCTCTCTCTTTCTTTCTTTCTTTCTTTCTTTCTTTCTTTCTTTCTCTCTCTCTCTCTCTCTCTCTCTCTCTCTCTCTCTCTCTCTCTCTTCCTTTCTTTCTTTCTTTCTTTCTTTCTTTCTTTCTTTCTTTCTTTCTCTCTCTCTCTTTCTTTCTTTCTTTCTTTCTTCTTTCTCTTTCTCTCTCTCTCTCTCTCTCTCTCTCTCTCTCTCTCTCTCTCTCTCTCTCTCTCTCTCTCTCTCTCGCCATTTTAGAGATTTTATCATTTAGGCTAAGGCTGTATCATTTAATTTCTTTGATCTTTTTAAGTGAGTTCCATGACCTAAGAGAGAATGGTATGTAGTCGTAATAAAGAAGGGTGGAAACAGATAGATAACAAGGGGTAGATAGATGGACAGATAGATGTCAAGAGACAAATGGATAGATGGAGAGAGAGAGAGAGAGAGAGAGAGAGAGAGAGAGAGAGAGAGAGAGAGAGAGAGAGAGAGAGAGAGAGAGAGAGAGAGAGAGAGAGAGAGAGACAGAGAGAGAGAGAGAGAGAGAGAGAGAGAGAGAGAGAGAGAGAGAGAGAGCCATAGCAACACATCCAAACAGACATACACACATCCAACAAACAAAACCAAAACAACATAAAAAAATGTTCCCTCACATCCCTCTTCATTCAACAGCCAACTACCTGTTTTGACATTTCCCCCACAATGACCGGAAGGAATCAGTCTCTGTATAAATGCTGTTGGTCAATCCTATTAAACACGCTTCAGCCGCGAGCAGTCCTAAAGGAGGGCGGGATAATACGCCTCCTATTAATCTTGCTTAGAGGAGAAGAACGGCCTTTGACGTTTTAACCTAAATCTCGGAGCGCGTCACTCCTCCTTTTCCTCCTCCTCCTCCTGCGCCTCAGTACGATGTATGTGTATCTGTGTACGCACATATCCACGCACACGCGCGCGCACACGCACACGCACACGCACACGCACACACTCACATATATACATACATACATATATATATATATATATATATATATATATATATATATATATATATATACATATATACATATATATGTATATATATTAAAAAAATATATATATATATACATATACATATACACATACGTATATACGTATATATACATAAAAAAAAATATATACATATATATATATATATATATATATATGTGTGTGTGTGTGTGTGTGTGTGTGTGTGTGTGTGTAGTATGTGTGTGCGCGTGCATGTGCGTATATTTGTGAGTATGAGTGTGAATGTGACTTTGATATATGTTTAAGTGCATAAATTTGAGTGCGTGAGCGCACGCGCGCGTACTCCTAAACAACAGCCCCCAACACTGCCTTCATTATCCCCCCAAACTCTCGGCCGCGCCTCTGACTCAGGACCCGCCCACAGGGTCGACACTCCCCCTTGTTGAACACGTGTCCGTCGACCATTTGTC
>NC_051403.1:26101147-26106147 GCF_015228065.2 Penaeus monodon
AAATATCAAATAAAATATCAATTTCTTTATTATCATCACTTTTATCATTAAGTTGCAACACGGGTTATCAAAGAAATCGTGATCCTAGAATTCAATGCATAAACCTGTATTATCTCAGATAGCGAGTTCATGACCATGATTGCACGATCGGCCGGTGCATGCATTGTAAATCCGAGAACGACCAACGCATGCGCACAAACATACACTCATAGAAATAGAGAGAGCGAGAGAGAGAGAGAGAGAGAGAGAGAGAGAGAGAGAGAGAGAGAGAGAGAGAGAGAGAGAGAGAGAGAGAGAGAGAGAGAGAGAGAAGAGAGAGAGAGAGAGAGAGAGAGACAGAGACGGAGAGAGAGAGAGAGATAGGTAGATATAGAGGAAAGAGAGAGAGAAATAGAATGATAGAAAGAGAGATAAATATATACACACATATATATAAATTATATATATATATATATATATAATATATATATATATATATATATATATATATATATATATATATATATATATATAGAGAGAGAGAGAGAGAGAGAGAGAGAGAGAGAGAGAGAGAGAGAGGGAAATAGACACATAGACAGATAGAGAGAGATAGAGAAATACACCGATAGACAGATAGAGAGAGAGAGAGAATCCTGGGCTATACTCTGACTTCTTATCCAAAGGAATCTCCGATGCTGCATGCCCATATATGGTGCTGAGAACGGGAGAGGAGGAGTGAGGAGGGGACGGAGAGGGAGGAGGAAGTGGAAGGCGAGGAAGAGGGAGAGACAGACGGAAAAATTACAAGGACGAGGAGAAGGAGGAGGAGGAAGAGGAGGAGGGGAGGAGGAGAAGGAGGAGAAGGAGAAGAAGGAGAGGAGATGGAGGAGGAGAAAGAGAGGAGATGGAGGAAGAGGAGGAGGAGGAGGAGGGAAATAAGAAGAGGAAGGAGAAAAGAAATGAGGTGGAAGGAAAATTAGAGAGGGAGAGATGGTGATCCTGATGAAACAGGAGAGGGGGATAGGGGAATCTAGGCGAAGGGAAAAAAGAAAATAGCCATTATGCATTACCTACCAATTTTTCCATCTCCCTCTTTCTTCCTTTCTGTCATCATCTCTCTCATTCTTCCTTCTCTCTCTCTCTCTCTCTCTCTCTCTCTCTCTCTCTCTCTCTCTCTCTCTCTCTCTCTCTCCCTTCGGCAACAAAGCTGCACTGAGGCTATTGTTCAAATAATGGCACTCCTTTTTGATGCTGATTTCCACTCCCTCGCCATTCCACAGGCCTCTGGCACTTGGGAACAGGGTGTTGCTTGCTTCTTGTTCAAGGTTTGGCGCTTCAACAAACTGGTCACATACATACATGTATATCGTATATGTTCTTTGCATTACACAATCACTGAAAGACAGGAACACAGGAACGCATAAAACATTCACATAAATACACACATTTGTACAAAGAAGCATAGCAAATACAACTACAAATACATAGACAAGGAAAACACACACACACACACACACACACACACACACACACACACACACACACACACACACACACACACACACACACACACACACACAGAAAACCTCCAACGGCAGCCATGAACAGGTCAATGTGAATACCAATTGCTTATCAACAAAAGCAACGATCAGACATGGAGGAAAAGGTCAGAGGGAGAGAGGGAGAGAGAGAAATGCCAAGAAGAAAATATTAACAACTGTCAAAATTAAGCTTGATGTGAGAGAAGCAGTTCAAACAATTGTTTAGTTTTGTCCAAAAAGGGGGGAAGGGAAGGAAAGGAGAGAGGAGAGAGACAGAAAGGAAAGATGAGAGAGAGAGAGAGAGAGAGAGAGAGAGAGAGAGAGAGAGAGAGAGAGAGAGAGAGAGAGAGAGAGAGAGAGAGAGAGAGAGAGAGAGAGAGAGAGAGAGAGAGAGAGAGAGAGAGAGAGAATCAGAGAGAAGAAAGTTTAGAGCAATCCATGGTTCGAAAAATAAATCTTTTGACAAAACACAATGCTATAGACTAATGTATTGCTAACATCAGTAACATTAACATCTCACATCATTTGTTTGTATTATCTCTACTTCTAGAATAACATTACACAATATTTGCATATTCTATGTAACATTAAGACCTCACCCTAAGTGAGAGGCAAATGGATAAACAAGCAACAGAAGAGAAGAAAAAATAACAATAATAAAACAGAATAAAAAAGACACCCCTATCCAGTGTCCATTTTAATCTCATCTTCCATTTTCTGTTGTTTACTTTTATACTGTCTCCTTTTCTCTTCTACTTACTCCTTTTATTGTTCGTCTTCTTTATTTACATTTCCCCCTCTGTGTCTTCCATTCCATTCTACATTTCAGTATATTACAAAAAATGGCATTATTATTTTCTTTCACTTTTTCCCAGATAATGGTAATGAGGATCTATCAAAGCCTTCAGAATCCAAATTTATTACTATTATCATTATCACGATCGTTATTATTATGAAATTATCATCGTTATTATCATCATCATCGTCACTATCATCATCATCATCATCCTCATACCTTTCCTCACTTATCCATGTATACTTGTGTATATAAAGGTGTGTACGTTTGTATGTGTACATAGTTATGTTTGTCTGCATCTATCGTGCTTCATACCCGAAGTTGCCTAAGGCTAGAATTTATTCATTTGCTTTAAGTATTTAAATGTTTGTCTCGAATGTCTACATGACGGCCAAGGGAGATAGAGAGAGAGAGAAAGAGAAAAGAGAAGAGAGAGAGAGAGAGAGAGAGAGAGAGAGAGAGAGAAGAGAAGAGAAGAGAAGAGAAGAGAAGAGAAGAGAAGAGAAGAGAAGAGAGAGAAGAGAAGAGAAAAGAAGAGAAGAGAAGAGAAGAGAAGAGAAGAGAAGGAAAAAAAAGAAAAGAGAAGAGAGAGAGAGAGCTAAAATTACAGGCTATAGTCAATATATCAAACTGGTCTCAAAGCCACCGATTCATGCATCTAGTCTCAAATTTTACCAGATAGAAATGTTACTAACCACACACTCATCTAAATGTGGCTTGCTCTAAACCCCGTAAAAGAAAAGAAAAAAAGAAAAAAGAAAAAAAAAAAAAAAAAAAAAAAAAAAAAAAAAAAAAAAAAAAAAAAAAATATATATATATATATATATATATATATATATATATATATATATATATACATATATATATATATATATATATATATATATATATATATATATATATGTGAATAGATGAATACATAGATCGGCTGATAATGACAATATTAACAGGAACTACAACAATGATATATATATATATATAAAATAATAATATTGACAATAATAACAACAACAATAACAACAACAACAACAACAACAAAGGGAAAAAATAGGCAATCATTCCCCCCAAAAAAGAGTATATTAAGAAACTAATCCACAATTTTCCGATATATAAAACAGCTGTTCATGACGATCATTGGAAAAAGAAGAAAGAAAAAAAGAGAAACAGTGAAAGAGAAAGAAAGATAACAACAATATCATGGTGAGGGTGATGATGGTGATGGGGTGATGGAGATGATGATGATGATGATGATGATGATGGTGATGGTGATGGTGATGGTGATGGTGATGGTGGTGATGGTGATGGTGATGGTGATGGTGATGGTGATGGTGATGATGATGATGATGATGATATGAGGATGGTGTGGTAATGGTGGTGGTGATAGTGATAACAATAATGATAAAGATGAAGATGCATAATACTAATATTCACAAACTAGAATTATCAATGCGCTGATCGACTCAACATGAAAATGTGTGGTAGCAGGCCGGGGTAAGGGAAAGGGGGAGGGAGGGGGGAGAGGGGGAGAGCCAGAGGAAAGAGGGGAAGGGGGAAGAGGGGAAAGGGGAAAGAGGGGGAAGGGGAGGGGGAGTCCCAGCGCATCCACGACAACACCCTAAGCCTTTAAGTCGAAGCAGAACGTGAAATGTTCGCGGCGCCCAGGCAAAGTGGGCGACGTTCTGTGGGCGTGTCCGTACCATACTTGGGCGGGAAGGTCAGAATAGCTAGCGTTTGCCCCTGTGGAAGGGTCGGTGTCCCTCCCCCTTCCCCCACCTTCCCCTGCCTCCCACTCTTTATTCCCCCTCTCCTCCCCCTCCTCCTCCTGCATTCCCATCTTTATTTCCCTTCCCACTACCCCCTCCTCTCCACCCCCCTCCTTACCCTCTCTTCTTCTCCCTCCCCTTACCTTCCCTTCTTGATACCCCAACCCTTCTACATCCATTCTCCCCCTTACCATCCCCCTCCCCCTGCTTTCCCCTCCGTCAGTCTGGCGTCGACTGAACCCCCCCCCCCCCTCCACCTAAATGTGACCTTCAAGGAAAAAAAGTGACATGATCCCTCCTTCTCTCCCCTAATCTTACTCTCCCTTCCCCCTTCCCCCTCCCCTTCTCCCTTCGCCTCTTCTCCCTCATACGCCCCCTCCCCCTCTCTTTCTCCCTCTTCCTTCGCCTTCTCCCCATTCCCCCTATTCCTCTCCCTTCCATCGTCTCTCTCTCCTTTCGTCTCCTCCCTCTTCTCCCTTGGCCTCCTACCCCTCCTCCTTCCCCCTTGTTCCTTAACCCCCTCTCCCCCTTCCCCTCCTCCCCCACCCGTCCACTGAAGCTAAAAAAAAAACTCTCCACGGCAACATAGGGACATGATGGTATTTAAGGGCATGGAGGGGTGAGGGGGGGGGGGAGGGGATACACAAAACAGCTTTTGCCATCTGATTTTGTTTCCATGTATAGCAGTAACAAATCTGTTATGTTAAAAAAAAAAAAGTTCAGCTTACGTAAACCTTACACAAACATACAAACGACTGATCTATAGATTTCGTGTACTTTTTTTTTCTTCTTTTTTGACCTTCCTAATCAACCGCGGTTCGATGCGTTATCACTTGTGCCACGGCGGCGACTTCCCCTGCAACACCTGCGCTCGACATCTTAGGTGATATGCCGTGAGATTGGGCTCGAGCCTCCAATCAG
>NC_051403.1:26111147-26123647 GCF_015228065.2 Penaeus monodon
GTCGAGACATTCAGACATGCCAGACATACTTAAACCACATGCAAATACAGTATATAAGCCCTGGCAGACCTCGACCACTGTCAGGCGTGTCCTCAAGATGGCGTGGCGGCGATCATGACAACACCTGCCACATTGACAGTCCTCGACGCCATCAGTCATCCCGAAATAGAGGCACTTTAAGGTCCGACGTCGAGTGGTTGCAGATGGAAGAATCGACCTTATGTTCCTTCGGATTTTTTTAATCTGTTTGGTTTCTTTTTCACTATTTTGGTCCAGTGTTATGTGTTTTTCTTTGTTTGAGAGAGAGGGAAAGGAGGAGGAAGAAAGAAAAATGAGAAAAAAATCAGGAATGATGGGGAGGAGGAGGAGAGGGAGAGAGAGAGAGAGGAGGAGAGAGAGAGAGAGAGAGAGAGAGAGAGAGGAGAGAGAGAGAGAGAGAGAGAGAGAGAGAGAGAGAGAGAGTGAGTGAGTCAGAGAAAATTCGGAGACAGATACTATCAGCGAGAGACAGAGAAACATAAACCGATATTCAGAGACAGAGACAGACAAACAGAAAGAAGCAAACAAGAAACAGAGATAGAGAGAGCCCAAAAACACAGAAAGAGAAAAAAACGCAAAAAAGGTAAGCCCCTCGCTTAACAGACCCACCAACCTCGGCACTCCAGCCCGTGTATCGGCTTCTCCCCGGCATGTGATTGGCTCGCCGGGTGAGGGGTCCGCGGCATGCCTTCGAGGAGCCCAATGACTTGCTTGTTTATTTAGACGAAATTGCTTGCCACTTCTGTGAGCAATCAGGAACACGTGTGCGTTTTATTTTTTTATTTTTTATTATTATTTTTTTCATTTCTTCCTTTCACTGTTTTTTTTTTTCATTTTCATTTTTGTCGTTGTTTCCTTCCTCCCTCAGACGTTCTATTATGATTTTTTTCCCTTCCTTCCTTCCTAGGACGTTTAATTTTTTCATTTTATCTTTCTTTCCTTCTTTCTTCAAGCAATCTCTTCCTCTTTTTTATTGGAATTTTACAGAATGCAGGACCAAGAAACATAACAACACTACCTGATGCACTTCATCCACCCTCACCCCCCACCTCAAAAAAAAAAAAAAAAAAAAAAAAAAAAAAAAAAAAATCGATCATTGTATTAATTTTATTTTTACTTTATCATTATTATTACAATTTATCTCATTTTATTATATTTTTTTTCTTTTATAGAACACAAGACCTGAAAACACTAATAAAACCGATTCATTCAACACCCAGATATCGAGACTGAAAATTCATCTCCAGATCGGCAAACCCCAAGGCTTGTATCGAGACCCTTCGGCCCCAAAGTGAGTAGACATCAAACCAAGAAAAAAATAGTTTTGACAACCTGGGTCAATAAACAGAGTAAAGGACCATCAACTACGCCCTTGAAGCGGGAAGAAGGAGAAGGAGAAGGAATGAAGGAGATGGAGAAGGAGAAGGAGATGGAATGAAGGAGATAGGGGTGAAGGAATGAAGGAGATAGAGAAGGAATGAAGATGGAAGGAAGGAGATGGAGGAGAAGAAGAAAAGAAAGAGAAGGCGATGGAGAAGGAGAAGAAAAGAAAGAGAAGGAGAAGGAATGAAGGAGATGGAGAAGGAGAAGGAAAGATGGAGAAGAAGCAGATGTCGGTTTCCTGAAATACGGAAATAGCGGCTGAGATGAATTTGAAAGTGAAGAGAATGAGTGGAAACGAATAATGACGATAATGAATATGGAGGTGAAGGCGATGGTGAAAACGAAGAAGAAGAAGATGAAGAAGAAGAAGAAGAAAAAGAAGGAGGAGAAGAAGAAGAGGGGAAGGAAGAAGAAAAAGGAGATGAAGAGGAGGAGGAGGAGGAGCAGGAGGAGGAGGAGGAGGAGGAGGAAGAAGAGGAAAAAGAAGACGAAGAAGAAGAAGAGTTGGGGGAGGAAGAAGAACTAAAAGGAGAAGATAAAGAGGAACAATAATAAGATAAAATAGAAAAAAGGAAAATAATCAGAAAAAGAGAAGGAATTTGGGCAAAACAGCAAGAAGAGGGAAAATAACAATGACACATAAAACATACAATAATTCTCAAGTTCAGCACACATAAATAAGCACATATAGCAAAGAATAACATCTAAAGTACATATCTAAACCTGAACACTTACCCCCCCCCTCCCACTCCCCCTGAGAACCCTTCCCTTTCCCCTTCCCCACCCCACCCCCCACCCCCACCTACATCCACGAGTCGCCATGTTAGTGAAGCAGATATTCGTATAACTCAATTTTCGCCTCGTAGAACCTCGCATTCCATCTCTTGTCACATCTCTGTTAGTGCCCAAAGACGAGGCAATTTTTGCTTTAATATTTCCTTTGGGTAGAGAGACTCACAGACACGTTGTATTATTTCATGACCTCAACTCAAGTGCCTCTCTGTCCCTGTAACCTTCTCGTTCCCCCTTCTTCTCCCCCCCCTCTCTCACTCTCTCACTCACTCACTCTCTCTCTCTCTCTCTCTCTCTCTCTCTCTCTCTCTCTCTCTCTCTCTCTCTCTCTCTCTCTCTCTCTCTCTCTCTCTCTCTCCCCCCATTATCATTCCTGAGGTTTTTTCTCATTTTTCTTTCTTCCTCCTCCAATCCTTCCTCCTTTTAATTTCACCTTCCCTCCCTAGTTCTTCTCTCATCTTTCTTCCTTTTCTTCCAAACTTCTTTCCTCTTACTGTCCTCTTTTTTCCTCTCCTCACCTCCCTTGTCTCTCTTTCTCCTTAACCCTCTCATTCCCTCGACTTATCCTCTCTTTCTTTCCTTTCCCTCCCGTCTTCCTCTCTTCACTTCCCTTTCTTTCCTTGTTTTCCTTTCCCTTCCCTTCCTTTTCTCTTTCCTCTTCCCTCACTTCCTCTTTCCTTTCCCTTCCCCCGTTAATCTCCTACTTTCCCTTTCCGTCTCCTCCCCTTCCCATCCACTTCCTACTCCTCTTCCCTTCCCTTCCCCCCCTTTGCCAATCACTCCTTTCCCTTCCCCTCCAAGCACTTCCTTCCCTTCCCTTACTCCTTCCTCTCCATCCCATTCTCCTTCCCTTCCTCCCCTCCTTCCCTTCCCTTCCCCCTTCCTTTCCATCCTTTCCCTTCCCTCCCCTCCCCTCCCCTCACCCACACTCAAAGTCGTGAGTGAGAAACTACAAGACTCACCCTTGAGATGACTCACAGCCCGAACTCAATAACACAGCATTAAGCACAACAGTCTAGTTGCCCCATTACTGTAACCCTCGCCTTAAGATTATGTTGTCCCCCCGCATACCATGTTGTGCCCTTTCATTGCGGCGAATTCCATGTGGCCTCGATCGACATGGCGCCATCGCGAGGCCCTTGTCGCTCGAGGTAGGGTGAATTATGGGTAAAATCTGGGTTCATGCGTTGTTTGTGCGAATAGTTTAGCAGCGCCGACGTGTCGGTTATGGTCGCTAAAGGTTTAGGTCATTGCAGAGACGATGGTGGTGTGGTGAAGGGGACGAAATCATAGATTTACATGTAGACACGCAGAGACGGAGATAGAGAGAGAGACAGACAAGCAGACAGATGTGGATAGACCAACATGCAGAGAGAGAGAGAGAGAGAGAGAGAGAGAGAGAGAGAGAGAGAGAGAGAGAGAGAGAGAGAGAGAGAGAGAGAGAGAGAGAGAGAGAGAGAGAGGGAGAGGGAGAGAGGGAGAGAGAGAGAGAGAGAGAGAGAGAGAGAGAGAGAGAGAGGCCCAGAGGAGAAATCCTGGGCACAGTGATCAGCCCGAGAGATATAAAGTTTATAGCTGCCGAAGCAAGTCCGCGACAAGTTCCAACGGGGGCATCTCGAAAGCAAATCTCGAAGATCATTTCCCGATGCATTAACACCTTTAATATACATGTTTATTCGAAAACAATTTTTACCCCGAGTTCTTTTTTTTCCCCGAACTGGTTGGAGCTCGATTTGGTAGTGGCATTTCGTCGCTTGTTCACTTTCTTGTTCTTTTCCTTTGCCTGTTCCCTTGTTTTGTCTTTCTTTTTATTTTTCTCTTTGCTCTCCACACTATCCGTTGCCTTTCTCTCACTCTTTCTCTTTGAAGCTTTCTTGTCTGTCTGTCTCTTTCACACTGTGTGTGTATGTGTGTTTGTGTTTGTGTGTGTGTGTGTGTTTTTATTTATTTATTTTTTTGTGTGTGTGTCTGTGTGTGTGTGTGTTTATGTGTGTGTGTGTGTGTGTGTGTGTGTGTGTGTGTGTGCGTGCGTGCGTGCGTGCGTGCGTGCGTGCGTTGGTGCGTGCGTGCGTGCGTCTTATACATACATATATACATATATACATATATATATATATATATATATATATATATATATACACATATACATATATATACATATATATACATATACATATATATACATATATATACATACACACACACACACACACACACACACACACACACACACACACACACACACACACACACACATATATATAATACTCAGATAAGTATGCTCAAAAAAGAAAGACCTGTTAATGTGAGCAAAGTGTGCATACAGTTACACACACATGCAGTGATGTACCTGCACATAACATTGCCTAAATTTGCAAACTCCTATGAATGACATCTAATTACTTCATGTAAATAGATCACTAAATAACAAGAAGCTTTTATGCGTCCACTTCGGAGCTTCATCACCAAGTGTACATCGGCGACCGATTTTTGCCGACTGATGGAACGGGTTTGGCAAGCATCTCTTGGCTGACTATCTTCCGTTTTACTGTCATTTTTCTGTTTATTATCATTATTATTATCGCTATGTATACATCTTTTAATGTTTCTTGCTTATAGAGGATCTTTTCGTGTGTCGTGTGTGTGTGTGTGTGTGTGTGTGTGTGTGTGTGTGTGTGTGTGTGTTTTTGTGTTGTGTGTTTGTTGTGTGAGAGAGAGAGAGAGAGAGGAGGGAAGGATGAAAAGTGGAGGGAGGTGGAGGGCGGAAGGAGGTGGAGGGCGTAGGGCGGAGGGGAAGTGGAGGGGAGATGAGAAGCGACGGTAGACATTTACCGGCGTTACTCCTCTGGGCCCAAGCTTTTTCGATTGGGTTTGAGGTAGGGAGGGAGGGGAGGGGAGGTGAGGGAGGAAAGGGAGGTGAGCGAGGGAAGGGAAGTGAGGGAGGGAAGGGAGGTAGGGGGGAAGAGAGGGAATTGAGGGGGGAAAGCGGGGGGGGGGGGGATTAGGGGAAAGAGGGTTGGGAGGGGGGGATAAGGGGGGGGGAGGGGGGAAGGGAAGGCAAAGGGGGAAAGGGAAGGGGGGCAGAGAAAGGGAAGACACAGACCAAAAAAATATATATGTATGTATATACAAGGGAATCAATTTAATACCATAGTCTCCTTCCCGGGTGTTTAAAAGCCCCTTGAAATGCCTCAGAGTAATCTCCAAGCCCGGCAACGACGCAGATCCAATGATGACTCTCTCCTGCCTTTGTTTATTTTGCATTGGCTTGTGTTTCTGGCATAAAAAAGGGCTTAGATGGAATTAGAGAGAGAGAGAGAGAGAGAGAGAGAGAGAGAGAGAGAGAGAGAGAGAGAGAGAGAGAGAGAAGAGAGAAGGGGGGGGGGGGGGGGGGGTGGGGGGAGGGAGGGAAGGAGGGAGGGAGGGAGGGAGAAGGGGGAAAGGAAGGAGACAGACAGGCAGACACTGACACACAAAGCGAGCCAAGCAACACAGAAGATCAGCGCCTCCGTCTCCCACGGCAGATCATGTGCGACCTAAAAGGGGGATGTAACCAAATAACCAACACTTGATAATCTCTTTGTAAACAGCGGACGACTCGAGACCTGCTGGCAGCCTCCTTGGCTCGAAGCTTAACTCGGCCGCAAAAGAGGCGAGTATTGTTTTAAAGAAATTCATTCCGGTCGGAAAAAGTAAAGGGAAAAAGGAAAAAAAAGAAACTTTACTTTCGTACCAAAACCAGAAGGGGAGGATAAACAAAAAAAAAGAGAAAGACAAAGAAGAAGAAGAGGGAGAAATAATGAAAACAAAAAAGAAAGGGAAGAGGAAGAAAGAGGAGAAGATATGAAAAATGATGATAAAAAAAAAAAGGAAAAAAAGAAAAGAAGGGAAAGGAGAGGGGAAAAATAAAGAAAAGAAAAAAAAAGAAAGGAGAAGGTGACAATAAAGAAAAAGAAGACAGAAAGTATATAAAGAAAAACGAGAAGGAAGACAACAGGAAAAATCTCTCTATTCTTCTCTCTAAGACGAGCAACAAACCCCCAAAAAAACCCCTTTTCCCATAATTTCGATTGCCCAAGGAAAAGAAACAATTTGCCCTACAGGTTTTTTTTCCGCCTCCGTCGAAACCCATTTATGGCCCCCGGGGGCTATTGTCTCGTATGGGAATGGTAGGGGGTTGGGGGGGGGGGGGGTTTGGTTTTGGGGGGGGGGGGGGGGGGGCTGAGGGATGGATGGGGGGGGGGGAGGGGGAGGAAAAAGGGGGAAGGAAGAGGGAGGGAGGGGGGGGGGAGGGGGGGGGGCGAATGCAAGGGGGCTTGGGTCGGAGAGCATGGCCTGGGTATGGGGGTATGGGGGACGTGGCGGAAAGGGTAGTAAAGGTGTGGGTTTTAATTTCCCCTTCACCCCGCTGGCTGGGGGAAGCTCCCCTTTTCTCTTTTTTTCTCTCTCTCCTCTCTTCTCCTCCCCTCTTCCCCCCCCCCCCCCCCCCCCCCCCCCCCCCCCCCCCCCCCCCCCCCCCCCCCTTTTTTTCCCCCCGCCCCCCCCCCCCCCCCCCCCCCCCTTTTTTTTTTTTGTTTTTTTTTTTTTTTCCCCCCCCCCCCCCCCCCCCCCCCCCCCCCCTTTTTTTTTTTTTTTCCCCCTTTTCCCCCCCCCCCCCTTTTTATTCCCCCCCCCCCCCCCCTTTTTTCCCCCCTTTTTTTTTCCCTTATTTTTCCCCTTTTTCCCCTTTTGGGTTTTCCCCCCTTTCCTTTCCCCTCCTTTTTTTTTTTTTTTTTTTTCCCCCCCCTTTTTCCCCCCTTCCCCTTTTTTTGGCCCCCTTTGGTTTTTGGGGGTTTTTTTTTTTTTTCTTGTTCCTCTTGTTTTTTTGGGGGTTTTTTTCCCTTTTTTTTTTCTTTTTTTTTTTTTTTTTTTTTTTTTTTTCCCTTTTTTTCCCCCCCCCCCCCCTTTTTCCCTTCCCGTTTTTTTTGTTCACCCTTTTTCTTCCCCTTTTTTTTGCTCTTCTCTTTGTCTTCTCTCTTTCCCCCCCTTTTTTTTTAAATTTTTTTCCCCCCTTTCCCCCCCTTTTTTTCCTCGCCCCTTCCCCCCCCCCCTCTCCCCCCTTTTTTTTTTTTTTTTTTTTTTTTCTCTCTCCCCCCCTTTTTTTCCCCTTCCCTTTTCTCTCACCCCCCTTTTCCCCCCCCCCCCCCCCTCCCCCCCCTTTGTCCCCCCCTTTTTTTTTTCTCCCCCCTCTTTTTTCTCCCCCCCCCCCCCCCCTTTTTTCCTCCCTCCCTCTTCCTCTCTTCTTTTTCCCTTTCTTTCCCCCTTCCCCTTTTTCTCTCTCCCTTCCTCTCTCTCTCTCCCCCCGTTTTCCCTTTTTCCCCCTCCCTTTTTTTTTCCCCCCCCCCCCCCTCCCCCCCTTTTTTTCTCCCCCTTTTCCCCCCTCTCCTTTTTTCCCCCCCCCCCCCCCCTTCTTCCTTTTTTTTAGTTTACCCTTTTTTCTTCCCAATTTTTCCCCCCCCCCCTTTTCCCCCCCCTTTCTTTTCTTCTCCCCCTTTTTCCCCCCCCTTTTCTCCCCCTTTTTATTTTCTCTCCTCTCTCTCTCCTTCCCCCCTTTTTTTTTTCTCCCCCCCTTTTTTCCCCCCTTTTCCCCCCCCCCTCTCCCTTTTTTTTTCTTCCCTTTCTTTCCTTTCCTTTTTTCCTTTTTCCCCCCTTTTTTTCCCTTTTCCCCTCCTCCCCTTTTTCTCCCTTCTCTCTCTCCTCTTCCCCCCCTTTCCCCCCCTTTTCCCTTTTCCCCCCCTCTTTCTTCTCTCTCCCTTCCCCCCCTCCCTTTTTTTTCTCCTCTCCCCCTCTTTTTTCTCTCCCCTCCCTCTTTCTCTCTCTCCCCCTTTCCCCTTTTTTTCCTTTTCCCCTCTCCCTTTTCTCTCTCTCTCTCTCTTTCCCTTTCTCTCTCTTCCCCGTCTTTCCCTCTTTTTCCCCTCTCCCCCCCTCTTTTTCCCCCCCCCCTTTTTTTTTTTTCCTTTTTTCTCTCTCCCCTTTCCCCCTTTCCTTTCCTCCCCCTTTTTTTTTCTCCTCTCTCTCTCTTCCTCCTCCCTTCATCTCCCCTCTCTCCCTTTTTTTCTCCTCTCTCCCCTCTCTCTCTCTTTCCTCCCTTTTTTCCCCTTTTTTCCCCTCTTTTCCTCTCTCTCTCTCTCTCTCTCCTTTTCTTTTTTTCCCCCCCCCCCCCTCTTTCCCCCTCCCCCTTTTCCCCCTTCTCTCCCCTCCTTTTTCTCCTCTCTTCTTTTCTCCCTTTTTTTTTCTCCTCCTCTTCCTCTCTCTCTCTCCCCTTCTCTCCTTCCTTCTCTTTTCTCTCTCTTTTCTTCTCTCTCCCCCCCCTTTTTTCCTTTTCTCTCTCTCTCCCCCTTTTTTTTTTTCTCTCCCCCCCTTCCTTTTCTCTCTCTCTTTTCTCCCCTTCTCCCCTCTCTCTCTTCTCTCTCCTTTCCCCCCCTTTTCCCCCTTCCCCTTTTTTTTTCCTCTTCTCTCTCTCTCTCTTTTTTTCTTTCTTTCTTATAACCCCCCCCCCCTCTATCTATTTATTTGTGACTCTCTCTCTCTCTCTCTCTCTCTCTCTCTCTCTCTCTCTCTCTCTCTCTCTCTCTCTCTCTCTCTCTCTCTCTCTTGTAATTCATACATATAAAACAGGATATATGCTATATCATATAGCCAAACATTTTCGATTTTGAAAAGAAACAGATACATGATCTAAATTCAGTTTGTTCCCTGAAACCCACGAAAGTAAACAGTCAAAACACAATAAATAAATAAATTACAAGAACGAAGGAACAATAAAAAACAAAGTAGAGAGAGAAAAAAAAGAAGAACGGAAAATATAGAAAACAAAACTAACCGAAAATAACTCACCTCAGATAACAGGATCGGAAAAGCAGTTTAAATACCCTCTTCCTCCGCTCATAAAAACAGTGTCGATGCCAACCCGTTTCTAGCTACAATAGGACACACATCAAACATTAAACTCTTTATCAAAATTCTATCTCTCGGAGCTTTAGAGAGACAGTGAAGAGCTTTTCTGAGTTGGTTCTTTGAGATCACTAGGCAGGAGGCACATGTTGACATCAGGGTTCACTAGATGTCTCTAGTATCTTCTCACATCAAAATTTTCTCCCTTTAAGCAATGGTCGTGATCTGGCATCCAGCGAATGAGATAAGCATGAGATGTGGATAACTATATATCTTTTCCTTTATTTATTCATTTATCTACTTTTCTAAACATATTTTCGATATTCACTAGAGATTTTTTACAGAATCTTACTTCGTAACTATATTTTTGTTTTTTCTTTATTTATTATTTCATTTCTCTCTCTTTCCTGCTTATTCTTTATATGACATGACCTCCGGCCGGGTTCGATCAGCGGGCACTCGCGGGCGCGCCCCGACACACTGCTCCCGAGTGCGCGTGTGTGCGTGCGTGTGTGGGTCGATCGCTTAATTACAAAAACATCCACTACAAACAACAACACGAGGCCGCTGGAGTCACATCCCCGAGGCCTTTCCTCCTCGTTTCGTGCTTGCCCGATCCGCCCGGCCTTTAAAACCGGACAGATGAGCCTTATTTGACCGGCAACGGACCGGAATTCGCCACATGTGCAAAGCAAACAACCCCGTACGTCCTGCCCGGCCGCCGCGTCCTTACAGACTCGCGCCGTCACCCACGATCCGGACGCGGTGGCCAAGGCGTCCCGCACTGCATGAGCTTAAACTCGCCGATAAACGACCGATTTTAACCCCAAGATGAATCGGGGTATTTCCTACGACCCCGCTACGACCTAAATTCGAGAAATTCCCCTGGAAAACCGCGCCAAACGACGGCAAACACGCCAAAATGTTTCTGTGCGTTAAATTTCCCTACGTGGCAACTCCTCGCGGCACGGGATGGCCCCAAACAACCTTTCTTTCTCCCGTATGTCCGACGCGCCCGATTTTTTCCGCTCGTACCCGCAAATTTCGATGTCGCGGGGCTACAAGAGACACACGCAAGTTAAATACTGGGAAAATGGAGTTGGGATTCTGATCTTTAATCAAATCAAACAAAGCTCCTGACTCCCAAATATGGACTGAACATCTGGGTTTCGCCAATGGTCGCGAGGCTAAACATGTGCACATATAACTTTCCCATAACGTACACCTGTCAGACACCAAGCTATAATTACCACCTTTAAATTCTGCGATTTAATCACCTCTTCCTCGGCTTGTACATGTTTTTTTTTTTTACAAAGCTTAGAAAGAATTTTACTTTTTTTTTTTTTTTTTTTTTTTTTTTTTTAGTATCTGTTGCATTTTTTTTTAGACGAAAAGTTTCAACAGAGACGAAACGCGGTGCAACAGCGTGCGAAACTGATGGCTCGTGTTCGTTACCCGGTGTTTGTTTGTTTGTTCCTGAGTGTATTTTAAAAGTGTATTTCATAAATATATTTTATTAGCGTATCTTATAAAAGTATCTTATGTGTATTTTATAAGTCTGTTTTATAAGTGAAAGTATAAAAGTATCTTATATTATTTTGCAAAAGTAATTTATAAAAGTACTTTATATTTGTATTTTGTAAAAGTATTCTATTTGTGTATTTTATTTTTGTAAGTGTATTTTGTAAGTGTATTTTATGAGTATTTTATAAGTGTATTTTCTAAAAGTATTTTATAAGTGTGTGCTGTAAAATTTTATAAGTACTTTATGTGTTTTATAAGTGCATTTTATGAGAGTATTTCATAAGTGTATTACATTCGTTTGTAGAGTTGCAGATTTCATGTTCATTATTTGTTTATTTAATTAATTCATTTATTTTTTACTGGGTATTTGTTTACAATTGCATATTCCATGATTATAATTTATTATCTATTATCTATCTATTTTGGGATTTTTATTATTCTAACAGCTATGTGCAATTTACACATTGGCAGTGCTGTAAATTTCTTTAATATCATTGATCTTTTATTATTTACTTATTTTTGATTGTCATTTTTTATAACTAAATTTATATTACACTTTTGTAAAAGGTTACACATTTCACTGTTTTTATATATCATTTCTTTCGTTTCTGGTGTTAGATTGTGTATTTTTCAACGAAATGTATTTTACTCATTACTATCATTATCATTATCATTATCATCATCATCATCATCCCTTATCAGCATCCGGATTATCACTATTAGTTTCAGATAATAGCAATAATAATGATAATGATAATGATAATGATAATAATAATGATAATAATAATAATAATAATAATAATAATAATAATAATAATAATAATAATAATAATAATAATAATAATAATGACGATGATGACAATAATAATATTAAAAACAGCAACACCAATAATAATACTTATTATTATTATTATTATCATCATTATCATAATTATCATTGCTGCCATTGTTAACCATATCATTATACTCTATTATAATACTAATATATATACTAATATATTTTTGTTGTAATAATTATTCTTATTACTTGTAAATGCCATTATCATTATCACTAATGCCGTTGCTACAACTCCTATAATGATGGCTGTAATTATCATACCTTCATAATTTTACTATTATCATCATTATGATTATTATCATCACCACCACTATTGTCATCCTTACCAACATGAAAATCTTGTTACACTGATAATAATAAAACTAGACTGTTTCTGTTATCACCATTATTGTTATCATCATTATTTTCATTATGATGATAATGATAAGATTATTATCATAACCTTTAGCATTTTAATTGTCATTATTAGCATATGATTTACTGTGATTATTTTTATCCTTATTTTCAATGTGATTATTGTACACATATTTATACCTAAAATAAAGCTACTTATCATTTTATCATGCATTAGAAGATGGAAGAAGAAGAAGAAGAATAGGAAAAAAAGGGACACACACATGAATACATACATGCATGCATGCATAAATACATACATACATACATACATACATACATGCATACACACACACACACACACACACACACACACACACACACACACACACACACACACACACACACACACACACACACACACACACACACATATATATATATATATATATATATATATATATATATATATATATATATATATATATCAGCTTTATCGCAGCTCTAACATGTAATCTCACGTCAACTTCCGGTTGGGAATCCTTGTCACAAGAAACCACATCTTCAGGCAGAAGCTTCTTCACATAGTAATCGGACCATAACAATAATAATAATAACAACAACAACAACAACAACAACAACAACAATAATAACAATA
>NC_051403.1:26128647-26138647 GCF_015228065.2 Penaeus monodon
ATTGATTCAGTAGTAAAGACTCGATGTGAAGAATATTTTAATTGTGCATTTGAAATTTACATATATGATTACAATTTTCTCTCAAAACGGAGGGGGATCATTAATATTATAGTTACGCCTAACCAAGTCTACATTTTCTTTTAAAATTCTCGATTACATTCTCGTTTCTTCTTTACAGGGGCAACTATTACAAAAGCAAAGCGTTCCTTAAAACATTTACAGTAAGTTTATTTTCAGTTACTTTCGTACGTTAAAAGACTGATAATGTTCCATAAGAGACTTAAAGCCCTTCCTGTAATAACGCACTGACATTATATTAACATTAAAGTCATTTTAATGTTTATTTCTCTTTCTTACGGTCTCTCTCTTTCCTTTTCCTTTCCTCTTTCTCTTTCTCCTTCTCCTTCTCCCTCTCCCCCTTCACCCTCCAACCTCCTCCCCCTCTACCTCCTTTCCCTTTCCCTTTTCTCCCTCTCCGTCTCCCTGGGACTCCGTGTGTTGAAAAAAGACCTAAAAAATAAACGATTTGACCCTGACAGCAACAGGTCAAATTAACCAGCCTTTGCAATGGCTATTTTAATTTTCCATCGCTTAAAATATATACATTTCTGACTGGAAATGTGTTAATTAGGCACTAGTCGTTATTAGTTGAGTATTAGAATATATTACATAAACTAGACTTATTTATGGACTTGTTAGCATTAACTACTGAGCCATGGTGATTAAAAAGAACGGTATGTGTTCTTTCCTTTTGGCTTTTTGTTCTGTATTTTATATTATTGCGAACAATGCAATTAATATCATCAATATTGTTATCATTATCATTATCATTGTTATTCTCATTATCGTCATTATCATTATAATCACCATCATCATCACATTCAGTAAAAGTCAGTAAAAAGTATTATCTCCGACTCGTCTTTCCATTGGCACTTTAACTTAGCCAGAAGGTAAATATCAGTTTTACATGGTCTTGACATCTGTATTTTGTGTTGTTTATATATACTTTATTTATATCGGTATATATACTTTCTCCGCACATTTTTGTTACTGCTTTGTTTATTTGTTGACTCGTTTACGGGTTTGTGTTTATGTGTGAAGGAGAAATAATCCTTCTATTTACTTCCATTCTTTGTTGTTCTTGTTTCGTTCCAGTGTTTTCTTTCTTTCTTTTACTGTTTGTCTTCTGGTCCTTTTGGTTGTTCTTCCTTTTCTTTTCTCCTTCCTTC
Source organism: Penaeus monodon (assembly GCF_015228065.2). Lineage (NCBI taxonomy): Eukaryota > Metazoa > Arthropoda > Malacostraca > Decapoda > Penaeidae > Penaeus > Penaeus monodon. Next base: position 26,129,877 of record NC_051403.1, read on the forward strand.
CTCTACCCTCCCTCTTCTTCCCTTCTTTTTTTTCTCTCCCTCCTCCTCTTTTGCATCACCTCTTTCTTTCCAGCCTCCTTTTCCTCATCTTTTCTCACTCTTTTTCTCCTTTATTTTCCTCGCCCTCCTACTCCTTCTATCTCCCCTCCTTCTACCCTTTTTATTATTCTCCCTCGTCCTCACTCTCCCTTTCTCTTTTCTCCCTCTCCTTTCCAACTTTCCTCATTCCCTCACTCCCCCTCCTTCCTTCCCCCTTCTCTCCCTCTTTTTTTCCTCTTGCCCCTCCCCTCCCTCCCTCCCTTCCCTCTCTAGTTCCCTCTCCTGCCCTCCCTCCCCCCTCTCTAGTTCCCTCCCTCCCTGCCTTTTCATCTCCATCAGACAGACCTCCTGTTGGCTGTCACTGCTATTACACCGTCTCATAATTATCTGTTAAATAAAAGAAAAGCTGGCCGACATGCTCCAGCTGACACCACGGCACTGTCAGCGCTCGTTGGCTGTCAGCAGCATTGCGTGCTGATAACAAGGTTTTATTATTATTGTTATTATTATTGTTGTTGTTGTTTTACTGTTGTTGTTGTTGTTGTTCTTATTGTTACTGTTATTAATTATCATTATCATTATTATTATTATCATTATCCTCATTATTCATACAATCATTATAATTTTCATAATCACACCATTTTCTTATTGTTACTGTTGTTGTAGTTTGTGTTGCTGACGATATTCATACCAATAATAACAATAGAGGGAACAATAATGATAGTAACAATGACAATGAGTCAATCAACAAAAAACAATATCAACGTCATAGTACACTCTCTTCCAGATTCCCGTTTCCGCCTGTCCTTGCCAAAACGTCTTATGGAAGGCAAGCAACACCCTTCCTTAACCCCTTGCCTCCTTCCCCTTTCCCCCTACAACCCCCTCTCCCCATCCCCCACCTGACCCCTCTCCCCCTCTTCCTTTCTCTAGCTCCCCCTTACCCCTCTACCCCAACCATCCCCTCTCTCCCTCCCCCTACCACACTCTCTCTCCCTCCCCTCTTCCATCCCCTCCCCCTACTACCCCCTCCTTACCCCTCTCCCCCTACCACCCCCTCCTTACCCCTCTCCCCCTACCGCTCCATCCCCCACCCCCCCACTCAGGACAGCCTCGAATATCTTTACAGAGATTTCGAGCCCGGGACGAGCACCCCTTTCAGACGAAGCATCTCAGCCACAATGGAACCACTTCGACAACCGGAGAACCACTCGAAGCCTCGGCGAGCGAAAGAATGGTTGAGGAGTGCGGTGGGCTTGGTATATGGGGAGGTTTCTGTATGAGGTTCCATAGATGTGGGAGGTTTATGTATTAGGTTTCATATATGCGGGTCTTTTTGCATGAGGTTTCATATATGTGGAGAAGTGTATAAGGTTTCATTTATGTGGGAAGTTTGTGTGTGTAATTTTCATGTGGTTCATCTTCGCAGGTAATGTGTCATATTGTTAGCTTTAGATACTTTGCTTATCATGTGGTTTCACATGTGAGGTTTCAGATGTGAGTTTCTTATGCGAGGCGTCAAGCTTCGAGCTTGATAATGGGGTGCTTTACATGTGATACTAGGCTTCACATATCAATCTTAACAAACGAGGCTTCACATATCAAGTTTAACAACGAGGCTTCACACATCAAGTTTAAGAAACGAGGCTTCACATATCAATCTTCATGTACGAAGCTTCACCAATCAAGCTTATCAAACGAGGCTTCACCTATCAAGCTTCACACACGGGGCTTTAAATCCCCGCCACACCAACCAGCCCACCATTAAGATAAGAAACACAACCCAGTTTATGTTTCCCCCACACAACACGCCTTCCCTCCTTCCCTCTCACGTGTTCACTCACTCTTATCTCCCCGTCTCCTGCTCCTCACTCGACTATACCCTATCCGTCCTGTTCTCATTGCAGTGGTTCTATTGACACGATTGAAACAAAGGGTTTGTGTACTGTCGTATGTGAGAGAGTGAAGTTGTTGCTCATTTGTCTTTTTTAATGATAAATCATCTCTAAATCTGAGTATTTAATGTTTCTGTTTTGTGTTTTTATTTGGCTTGTTTCATTTATTTCTTCATCTAATCAATTTAGTTTTCTATTGATCTATCCATTAATGTAGCCAGTCCAGTGTTTCATGTATCTATTGATATATCTATATTTTTTTATTCCAATAGTTGTCAACCTTTCTGCATAGTTTTGTACACATAAATTCTATAAATACATACATTACTTCCAGTCCGCCTGTATGCTTATCAAATTGGAGTTTTATATGGACTACAGTGACGCAAAACGTGAAGATAAATAAGTAAACAGAGAGACAAGTAGGCAGACAAATATCTGTCTATATACGTTCTCTCCGGGTAGATATTAGCTTTCCAAAACATGAACAATTGCACAAACAGTGAAACAGCAGCTCCAGACACTATATTATTTTATCAAAAAGTATATTTCCGGAAGTCCCTGTTTATCTTCCCTACCGACCTAACAAATTTTAAATAATGAAGTTTCAGCCTGATACGGTGTTTTGGTCTGAAATTTTACCCAATAAGGAAACAGGTTTTGCTCCACCCACTCTCTGCCACACTTAATGTCATCTTAACTGGGTCATCCTTCACATCAAATACCAGTCCTAGGCCAAAAGAAAACCTCAGTATATTAAACACTGTTTCTGTTCCAGGTTTTACATGAAGTCCCCCGTCTACGTTATTTCTCGTGTTTTAGCTTCCTTGGGTCACAAGAGATTGAATACATAATTAATCAGGACGCAGACAGAGACTGCGAGCTTTATAATATATATACATATATATATATAATATATATATATATACATACATATATACACACACATATATATACATATACATACATACATATATATAAATATATATATATATATATATATATATATTGAGAGATAGATAGATAAATATTACAGACAGATGATAGATATAGATATGGATGGATGGATGGATGGATGGATGGATGGATGGATGGATGGATGGATGGATGGATGGATGGATGGATAGATAGATAGATAGATAGATAGAGAGATAGATGGATGGATGGATAGACGTCGATATAGATGGATGGTAGGACAGAGAGAGAGAGAGAGAGAGAGAGAGAGAGAGAGAGAGAGAGAGAGAGAGAGAGAGAGAGAGAGAGAGAGAGAGAGAGAGAGAGAGAGAGAGAGAGAGACGGAAAAATACTTGTAAGAAAAAGAAATGAAAAATATAAAACAGAAAAGGAAAAAAGAACACGAGAAAACAGTGGAGACAAAGGGCAAGAGAAAATTATAGAAAAAAATAGAAATCAATAAAAAAAGAGAAAGTAACAACAGAGAAAACAGAAAAGAAAAAGAAAACGAACGAACAGAAGAAAAGAAAGAAGGAAAAATAATAATAACGCAAAATAGAAGAAACAATGAAATAAAAATAAAAACTTAGAAACTGACCCTAAAAAGAGAAAGACAATGAACAGAGAGAGATACAAAGCAAAACACAGAAAATTATATTAAAAACGGAAAAACGTAAATACGTCCTGACCTGGGCCTTCCGCATGTAGATTTCGATCTCCGAGTAGGGGTCCGACGCCGCCGCCCCGCCGCCCACGGCCGCAGCGCTGGTGGCGGTCGCTGCCATCATAGTCGAGTGGGCGTGGCAACAGGTGGGCTGGGCTACAGGTGGGCGTGGTGACGGCGGAGGAGGAAGGGCTTCCGGCGCCTCATGGCTGACAGGTGGCAGAGGCGACGAAGGCAGCGGAGGGCGGCTCAGGATGGCGCCATCTGTGGGCGAGGAAGGAAATCACTCAGTGAGGGGGGGGGGGGCTGCTCGCAATCTGAGGGTTTGAAGACGTTGTTGGAATTTGTTTGCGTCTTATTGTTTGTTTGTTTGCATTCGCATTTAAAAAATAATTTAAATAAAGATAGTTAATTTCATAAAAATGCACCCGTCATTTCATCTGACACACATACACACACACACACACACATATACAGATAGATAGGTAGATAGATAGATATAGACATGTAGCTAGATAGTTTCCTTTTTATCATTCCCGTTGCCCCCGACCCTCCCCCCTCTGTCCTCCCCCAAACCCATGGCTCCTTTAACAAAGCTAAACAAGTTTTTACTTCTGCACGAGTCTTTTCCCCTTATTTGGGAAAGCGACACCTAAGCAATCGCCAATTACATAATTCCTTCTGTTCGCCAATGAGACGCCCGAACACGCAGACTGGCTGGCGGAGACGAGGTGAGTCATGAGGCAGAGAGACGCCGACAATGCGCTGGAATTTCGGCCTTATTGACTTCGGGGGGGGGGGGATGGGGGTGGAGGGGTGGGAGGGGGTAATTCATGTTTTATCTGGTCATCTGTTGCCTGTCTTTTGTGCTTTGTCTCTTTCGTTTGTTTTCTTGTTCCCTGGCTCTTCGTTGCATTCTGTTTCTGTGATTCCTTTTCTTCGATTTTTTCTCATTCTCTCTCTCTCTCTTCCTTCCTCCCTCTCTCTCTCTCTTTCCCTCCCTCCCTCTCTATCTTCCTTCTCTTCCCCTCTCTCCCATCTGTCCCTTCCTTCCTTCCCCCACTTTCATCCCTCTTCCTCTTCCTTCTTCCTTCCACCCACCCTCCCTCCTTCCCTCCTCCCCACTCCCTCTCTCTCTCCATCTGCCTCCCTCTCCTTCCACGGACCGGGTCGAGAACGCGTTGCATGCATCTCTTTATGCAACAGACGGCTATTATACTCACAAATGAGGCAACGGGAGAGCGGAGGGAGAGACCCAGGCGAGCAACATGGAGAACTGTTGCACCCGCTGACCCGAGACACGAATGTAGAGGAGAGACGATAAAAGTGTGTATGAGATTAAGGGGAAGAAAGAAAGGAGATAATATGAAAATGAGGAGGGGAGAAAAAATAATGCGATGTGTAAGGAAGATGATACTAAAAATAAAATGTAAAAGAGAGGCGATACAAATGTGTATGAGATTAAGGGGAAGAGAGGAAGGGGATAATGTGAAAATGAGGAGGGGAGAAAAAGCGAAATAATGTAGAGGAGAGGCGATAAAAATGTGTATAAGATTAAGGAAAGGAGAGTAAAGGAATAACGTGAAAATGAGGAGGGGAGAAAAGGCGAGGTAATGCGATATGTATACAGATAATGAAAGCAATGAAATCAGATAAAATAAAAGAGAAAAAAGGATGGTTTCAAAAATGAGGGTGAGGCAAAGCAAGATAATGTAGAGGAGAGGCGATAGAAGTATGTATAACATAAAGAAGAGAGAAAGGGGTAATGTGAAAATGAGGAAATGAGAAAGAGCGAGATAATAATATTATTGAAATAAAATAAAAGAGACAAATGGATGAGGAGGTTAGATATATCAAAGGAGAGGTGTTAAAAATGTGTATAATATAAAGGAGAAGAGAGAAAATGGTAATCTATGAAAATATGTAAGGAGGAAAAACGAGATAATGCGTAGGTGGTGTGAAGATGTGTGAAACAGATAAACAAATAAACAAAATAAAAATGAATAAATAAATAAATGAGAGAAAGGGAAGTTTTGGAAAATGGTGGGGTGAGAAAAATCGAGATAATTTAGAGATGATAAAAGTGTGGACAAGATTAAGAAGAGATTGGGACTAATCTGTGAATGAGGAGGGAAAAAGAGCGAGATAATTCGAAGGTAAGAAGATGAAGGTATAATAAAAAAGTAGAAGAGAAATAAGATTATGTTGATATGGAAAGAGAAAAAAAAAATGAAGAATCGAAGAAAGGAGAGAAAGATAAAAACGTGGAAGAAAAGGAGAAGAGCGAAAAGACATTAAATAATAAGATTAAAAAAAACAATGGTGTTAAAAAGGGAATAGGCATAGGACAGGATGAGCACAGCAGAAATACTGAATAACAGTGCGAATGATGAGATAATATGAAACTAAAATACTACTACTAATAATAAGATTAATACGAAAATGGAGGTAATCAATAAAGACTAGGCATGTGAGAAAATAAGGAATTACGAACAATGAAAAATGGGGAACTTATTCAAGAGAAGCATCTGAAACAAGTATTAACATAAGCCAACCAGATTCCACAATAGAAATATCCATTTCGAAATCCGCGCGGTTTGGAAAACGTATAATTACCTCAGTGTCATTAATAATCATGGCGCTCTACCCACACGCCTCCCATGGGTTGCGAAGATGGTTAATGGCGGCAACAAAAACAGAAGAAGATCGCGGGGAAGGTAACGAGATTTCTCCTTTTTGGACGAAACCGATAATCAGCTCTGTCACTCTCGCACGGGCGATCACACACACACACACACACACACACACACACACGCGCGCGCGCGCGCGCATATACACATACATACATATACAATGTCTCTGTCTTTATCTCAGTCAGTCAGTCACTCTGTCTCTCTGTCTGTCTCTGCCTCTGTCTCTCTGCCTCTGTCTCTGTCTCTGTCTCTGTCTCTCTCTGATTCACGCGAAAAAAAACTGGCAAAACCTCTGTCACATCCTTGCCCTGTCCTCGCCAAATATAGTGATATATACGTTCAATACCTTCACGAGACACACTCACATAGAGCATAAGAATACGTCTACAAAATAATATATAAACCATTAAATATATAAACAAACAAAAATATAAAACATAAGGAAATAGAAGATACATCAAGAAAATGGAGTAAATAAATACAAAACGATATAAATGAAATTAAAAGAACTAGAGAAAAATTTTCCCAAGGCAACATGCCACAGCTGGTCGAGAGCTGGCTTGCATATGCACATAAACACGGAAAAAATGAAAATTGTAATATCCAACGAACGATACTGTACCATGTGCTGGCGAGGAGACGACAGTGACGAGTGACAAGTGACATGCAAAACGACAGGATTAATCAAGGTCTTGAATCAATTAGCGAGAGATGAGGGGCCCCTTGTATCTATAATGGTTGACATGGTTAAATACATATATTCTTGATTTTCCTTAAATCAGTGTTTTCTTGGGGAGAATTGTAGTGATGGCCATGGCAATGTTATCATTCTTATCATTTCGAGCGTTATCAACGTAGCAACAATTAATATTTATGAAATGTATGGTGATATTACACAAAACAGTGGTGCAGTGTATAATAACGAAACACAATGTCATAACCAGCAAAACCATTACCACAAAAATCAATAACTGTAACTCTTATTGAAATTATAACTGTGATAGTATATAGCAATACCAAACAATAATAACGCCAACAACACAATCAATACAGAAAACTCGACAAAAAAAACAAACAAAAAAGCATATACACCGCCCTCCCTCCTCTCCCAAGCACGCTATCGGCTCCACGTGTCGGCTGTCCGTCTGAGATACAACAGGCGGGACTTGCATTGCCTCTCGCTTGTCATCCGGCTCGACTTCGCTCTATTGGGGGGAGGGGGAGGCTTAACTTTTGTACGTGGAACGCTTGGACGGACGGGAATAGTGCAGAGGTGTAGGGAAGGTTTCTCAAGTGTATATTGTATTTTATATTTTTCAGTATTTTTTATATATATACATTTTCATGCGCGCACACACACACACACACACACACACACACACACACACACACACACACACACACACACACACACACACACACACACACACACACACAAACACACACAAAACACACACACAAACACACACACACACACACACACACACACACACACACACACACACACACATGCCCTTTCCATCTTTCCATCCTAAGCTCTACATATAAAAATATAAATAATACTAAAAGAAACACGATAAAAACATTAAGAAAGGCTATTACAACTACCCACGTAATCAACCCCCCCCCCCCTGAAAAAAAAAAATCTTATAGAAATATGGGATGTAAAGTCCGGGAAAATGCAGCCCCACGACACAACTGCTTAGAAGTACACGTGTTAATGTTTACTTGGTCGTGTCTGCTGTTTCTTACTGTTCATGCGTTAAGTTGGACAGGAGGGTCGATGTACAGTGAGTGTGTGAGTGTGAGTGTGAGTGTGAGTGAGTGTGTGTGTGTGTGTGTGTGTGTGTGTGTGTGTGTGTGTGTGTGTGTGTGTGTGTGTGTGTGTGTGTGTGTGTGTGTGTGTGTGTGTGTTTCAGACGACCCAAGCCATGTGAACGTATGCTTTTACTCTTCCCCCTTGGTTTTCATTCCCTATTCGTATACATTTTCCTCTAAATATGTCGACTTGCGTATAACATGCACCTCACATTCCACATAAAACACACATTGAGTTCAGTCTGTTGTAAATATCATGTACTTTATATTATAGTCAGTTACTTTGGTAAAACTGAGATGCACAACACTAATTCGTGTAAGTATTGCGCCATACTGCATATGTACACCTTCACAAGTCCAGAGTCGTGACACGTACACCACTGTTTTTGGGACATACACACACACATACATGTACACAGGTTCGAGACGCTGTTACGCTGTGGTACGTACTTATAAGGTCAGACAGTTCATCCGGGTAGAGAGAAAGGAACCCGAAGAAGAAGGAGAAGAAGAAGAAGAAGAGATAGATAGATAGATAGAGAGCGCAAAGAAACAGGCATAGAGAAAGAAAGCCTGCGGGAGGGGAGAACTGCTGTGTCGTTCAGGTAATCCCGGCGTGAATCCAAGCAGGAGACAAATGCTAGCTGGCAGAGGGTTCCCGGATCACTGTGGCAATATTGGACACACTTCATGCAAACACACCCATACAAG
>NC_051403.1:26143647-26151147 GCF_015228065.2 Penaeus monodon
TGTTTTCGATCCAAATGTTCGCTATTTAAGTGGTCTTTCCAGTGCCCAAGGATGATGCCTTGCAACATGATAACTTCAATGCAGTCTTTTGTCTTCGTGGCAGCTCTGTTGTTTAACTTGGCCAGAACCGCCCAGTCATTCAGCCTCAGCAGTTGTTGAGCTATTGGCTGAGAACTGCAACGGTTTTTGTGATAAATTCAGTTTAACATGTGAATTTAAAGGTGAGGAAAATGAAGAAAGTTAAAGAAAAAAGATGATGATGATGATGAGGAGGAGGAGGAGGAGGAGGAGGAGAAGGAGGAGGAGGAGGAGGAGAAGGGGGAGAAGGAGAGGAAAAAAAAAAAGAAAACTTTTTCATACGAAAATCGTTAACAGAACTCGAAAACAAATATATATAATTTCTCTTCCTAAAATAATGCTCACTAAGTACTGTGCATATATCGAAACGAAGGGCGAAAGAAATATAAAAGACTAAAAAAAGATAAGAAGGAAAAAACAGACATTCACAAATTGCATTACAAAATCTTCATTATGCAAACGGCAATCAACTTAATTAGTCTAGTCTATAGAACACCGGTTAAGCTCTCGAATGGCATTCCTGTACGGCTCCGAAGAGGAAGACCTTAATCAGCCTAAAGGAAGAACCACGAGTCTCAATCCGGTCGCTTAATCCGCATGCCCGGCCTCCCTTACGCGAAAGCTGTCCGTCCTGATAAACAACGATATGATAATCCGGTGTGCCCGTTTTTGTAACGCCTCCAGACGGGGTTAATTGTTATTTTTGACATGGCTTGGGTTATGCATGTGTGTTTTTTGTATACGTGCATGCAGCGTGGTTGTAAATATGTTGACGGAGGGTGAGGGTGAGAGAGAAAGATAAAGAGAGAGAGAGAGTGAGAGAGAGAGATGAGTGCGACAGAGAGAGAGAGAGAGAGAGAGAGAGAGAGAGAGAGAGAGAGAGAGAGAGAGAGAGAGAGAGAGAGAGAGAGAGAGAGAGACAGACAGAGAGATACTGCTACAGATACATAGATACCCCGGCAGACATAGAGAGAGTAGAAACCCAGTCCACGACACACCATATGGCCATTATCACCGTATTCTACCTCATAACCAAATGAGTTTCTTGCTGTGTGGTACTGCAGTTTCATAAAGAAAAGCCATCTCCTTCACTACCAACTCCTTCGTTATCGGCTCGTTTCTTCCAGGCCATTTCCTCGGAGGGCGATGCGCAGGGAAACCAATTTAGACCTTAATTATCTATCACAAGAAACTCGACTAGCTATTCATTCCCCGTCACTTAAATCAAGCTGTTCTCCTCTTTTCCGCCGCCGTATCAGGTGAGCTATCAAGTGCACCCTTTTCTCCCTCTGCCTCTCTCTTTCTCTGTCTGCCTCTTTGTATGCGTCTGTGTCTTTCTCTCTCTGCCTCTCATTCTGTATGTGTCTGTCTCTCTCTCTCTCTCTCTCTGCCTTTCTCTCTTTCTCTGCCTCTCTCCCTTTCTCTGTCTGCCTCTCTCTCTCTCTCTTCCTGTCTCTCTCTCTCTCTCTCTCTCTCTCTCTCTCTCTCTCTCTCTCTCTCTCTCTCTCTCTCTCTCTCTCTCTCTCTCTCTCTCTCTCTCTCTCTCTCTACCACCAGTTTTCTTTCTAATCCTTTTCTCTTGTATTTTTTCATCTTCTCTATTCTTTTCTTTTTACCTTCCACTGCCCATAATTATGATTCCACACGCCAATTATTCTCTGTCTCTTTCCCCTTTTCTTTTTCTTATCTTTCATCTTTACTTATTTCAATCCTCTTATCTCTCTAATGGTGAAGTTTCTCTCTCATTTTCCCTTTTTTTCTTCTTTCTTCTTGGGTGAAACGTTCATTTAAATTCATTACACATATAAAGCACCGTGCCACCACTATGCATTATTCATGGCTTAATTTATTCAATTGAAGAAAAAAATTAAAAACAATAGAAACAAAACCTACGAATAAAGAAATTATGTTACATATGTAAACACACGTTTATGTATGTGTAAATGTGTGTGTGTGTGTGTGTGTGTGTGTGTGTGTGTGTGTGTGTGTGTGTGTGTGTGTGTGTGTGTGTGTGTGTGTGTGTGTGTGTGTGTGTGTGTGTGTGTCACATTTTCCAAGAAGGCTCTTGTTGGACAGATACACACGGATCATCACAATCATCACGTCAGTACCAACTCTTAATCAATTATTCCAGCTTGATTGATATCCGGCCAATGAATCATGACTTGACTAATGATAATAATCTCGATTGAAAATAATTCATTTGAACTTATGAATTCCTTTTCACACGACTTATTTAATAATGATGAAATTATATATTATTACTATTAATAAAGGAGGCAGGAAAAAATATGTTTGGTCTACATAACTGATGTTCTAACCGTCTTACACGACCCCGTCAGTACCAACTCTTAATCAATTATTCCAGCTTGATTGATATCCGGCCAATGAATCATGACTTGACTAATGATAATAATCTCGATTGAAAATAATTCATTTGAACTTATGAATTCCTTTTCACACGGCTTATTTAATAATGATGAAATTATATATTATTACTATTAATAAAGGAGGCAGGAAAAAATATGTTTGGTCTACATAACTGATGTTCTAACCGTCTTACACGACCTACCTAGTCATAATCTTATTTACATGGACAGCCACTAGGCCTACAGACGTTGGCTCGACCCCGACACTGAGAACATGGGCCCTAAACACCTCGGGGAAAACGTTTTTTTATCGGGGTTTCATTGGGGATTGGAGCTTAGGAGGGGGGAGGGGAGGGGAGGTAAGAGTCCTCTCTTCGTTACGGTGAGGAGATTTCAGGGGCGTTGTGGGGGGTGGGGGGTCAGGGTTCGTTCATTCTTCCAGTATATGTATCTGCCTATCGGTCTATCTATCTATTGGCCCATCTACCTACCTGCTTCACAGTCCACTTATCAGTCTATCTATTCAGCATTCTACACGTATATCTATCTAGCTATCAGTCCCTCTGTTTGCCTGTTAATCTATCTATCTCTATTCATCTAGCTATCAGTCTAACATGTAAAAGAGTAGAGACCGTAAAAACAATATCAATCTCTAACATCACAATTATGAAAAACAAATGGAAAAAAATAATAATCTTTGATTCAGGACTAACGTATGAAAATCCAGAGTATGATAATCAGCAATTTACGATGATTACATAAATTTTAGGATAAGTAACTACTTTCATCTAAAATGGGTGGACAGCAGACTTGTTAATCACTAATTTCATTCTAGAGATAGATTAGAATAATACAATAAGATAATAACAAGTAACTGGATAATAAAAAGTCCAAACAACAACAATAACATATAACAAATGTAAAATGAAGTTTAATAATAAGCCAATAAAAAAATACAGACGGGAATAATTAATTTCATTTTTTTCACTGAGACTACACATACATTCCTAAATCCATTTTCTGTGAACATCTCCCTCCCCCGTTTTCTTTCCTCGCCCCTAATAGTAATCACGAAATAAGGGACTGATATTACGATCGAAGTCAGGTCATGGATAATCTACATTTTATGACAACTTGTATTTTATAATCACTCAAGCGAAACGCTTATCCTCCTTTATTCAGCCTTATTCTCTCTCCTTTTATTCTTTATTCATGTTTTTTTTTCTTCACTAACCAAGGAATCAGGATATTGAATTTTAATTACCAAACAGAAAATCACGCGATTAATGTATGCTTTAGAAAAGCAAATGAGAAAAGAAAATACTGCGAAATAACATGATAATTTCCCAAAATGTTGTGACTGGGCTGTTTTTTTATTGCAGTCTTTATTATCAATATTCTTTCTATGACCTGTAGTGGCAATATCTGTGATGGCAATAGTGCCAGTCCTAGCAGTAGTTAATAACATGATTACAATCGACGGTATAATAACAATTCGCATTATATACATTATATCTGTAAATCTTTGATCTCTAAGAATACTTTGATTCCATGCGCCCATTTGTGACATTCCTATCTAAATTATCTTAATTCGCTTTCCTTCTATACATATGAATTAACCTATGATTATTTTTTTCTAATTTCAATATTGAAAAATAATTTGTCGTTTTACTCCTTAATTACTCACCAAAATTATCACAAGTAAACTGCTAAACAAAATGGGAATGAATATTCTTTTACATTATTCACTCCTCAGGAAGATGAAAAAATAGGCACAAGAAGAAATAGAAGGATCAAAGCGACCATGCTGAACACGAAAGAAGAGGAACAATGAGAATGAAATTGAGGAGGCGAAGAGGAGGAAAAAGATGAGAAGAAAGAGAAGCAACGAAAAAGAAGAGAAAAAAATATAAGAAAAAGAATTAAGAAAAGAAGGCAAAGGGATGGAGAAAAAGAAAAAGAGAAAGAAGTGGAAGGAAAAACTATATGGTTCCCAGTGCCCATGCAAGGTACGAGGGTTCCCCCCTAGTTTGCATAATGAAACCCAAACACACGGCCTCTCGTCCCTTCCCTCGGGCGCCTGAGCGGAGGTCCGAGGCTCAAGCGGTCGTTAACGGTCCCCGGGTTGTAAAACGACTGGAAGGTGTTAACTGTGTACGAGGCTGTTGGGGTGGTTGTGGTTGTTAGTCTCTTTCGTCGTTTTTGTCTTTCTTTCTCTGTCTTTTTGTGGCTAGGGACTGAAAGAGATGCCTCTTGGATTTGTATTTGGTGAAATATGGTTTGCATATTGCTTTTCTTTTGTCTGCCATTTCTTTTTGGCAATGTATTTATGATATTCATTCTTTCTCTCTTTCTGTCTTATTCAGATATACACACACGCGCGCACGCGCGCACACGCACGCACACACACACACACACACACACACACACACACACACACACACACACACACACACACACACACACACACACACATGTACATATCTGCGTGTGTGTGTGTGTGTGTGTGTGTGTGTGTGTGTGTGTGTGTGTGTGTGTGTGTGTGTGTGTGTGTGTGTGTGTGTGTGTGTGAATGAGTGAGTGAGTGAGTGAGTGCGAGTGAGTGAGTGAGTGAGTGCGAGTGAGTGAGTGATTGAGTGAGTGAGTGTGCGTGTGCGTGTGCGTGAGTGAGTGAGTCAGTGTGTGTGTGTGTGTGTGTGTGTGTGTGTGTGTGTGTGTGTGTGTGTGTGTGTGTGTGTGTGTGTGTGTGTGTGTGTGTGTGTGTGTGTGTGTGAGTGAGTCAGAGTGTGTGTGTGTATGTGTGATAAAAAATATATCATGTATATGGGTAAAACGGCAGATATACGCACACAAGTGCGAGTGTGTGTGTGTGCTACGATTTAAGAGGCTTACATATTTGCTCGCAACTGAATCATAATTCATGAGATGTCGAATTTCTACAAACATCTCAGACCCCCCACCCCCCACCCCCCACCCCAAGGGAGAATCTGTCATTCCTCTCATTTCATTTCCCTTCAGATTTTCCACCTCTATCCTCTTCAGAAACAGAAAATAGGCCTAATGAATATAAAAGAGTGGAAAATCTGAGAACACTAACAGGTCATCCATCATTACGTTTCGTCTGCGCTACAGAAGCTTTCCTGTGAATCAGCAGTTTTCAGTCACGACATGACTATTTAACATCCTGTCATGTGAGGATGTGAGATGATGATGACACGCTACAATGATGGTGGAGATGAAGAGGGGGACCGGGATGCATGATTTGTAAAAATGATGCGTAACGAGGATACGTTGAATACGTTCCTTTGTTTATGTAGGTTTGAAGTTTAGGTTGAGATGTAAGACTATTAATTAACCACAGTGATCATTTCGGGCATAATAATAATACTCAATCTAATGTCCATATGGTTACGCACACCATTAAGATTAAAAAGGCTTTGGTTATATATATATCAATATACGTATGTACGCTTACACACACATGAACACACACACACACACGCGCGCGCGCGTCTGTATGGACAAAAATCCTCACACAGAGAGAAAATTATTTTACGTGTAATATCAGAATCAACCAGGCCAGCATCCCCGGAGATAGGAAGATAACTTGACCCGAGCTTTATAAGGTCAATTTAAATTCAAATCCGAATTCCAGCTCCTTCAGTTAAAAATTCTCGACCGGTTCCGTAGCGCCGGGCGAACCAGGAGACCGAATAATGTGCATTCCTTTGTTTACATCTCTCAGCTGATCTCTGGAACCCGTGCCATTATCACTGCCAACCTCCTCCCCCTCTTCGCTCTTCCTTCGTCCCCCTACCCCCTCTCTTCGTCGATAGATTATCTACTTTATTATGCCGTGTCATCTGCCCCTGGGGTTTTTAGCCGGCGGGAGATAGGGAGGAGGAGCGAGAAAGGTGGAGGAAAGAAGTGGAAAGAATGAGGGGGAGGAATAAGAGTAGGAATCGGTAATGGGTGAGGAAGAGTAGGAGGAGGAAGAAAATGAGAAGGAAGAGGAGGAAGTGGAAAAGACGGTGGAAGATGAGGCGGATGATGATGATGATAATGTTGCTGCTGATGATGATGGGGGACAATAAAAGGGGAGAAGGAAATGAAAAAATAAAAAGGGGAAGCTACAGCAAACGAAGTTGTGGAAAGAATAGAAACAAAAGCTAAGAACACAGATAATCACACAGCACTAAACACGAAAACAAAACTAGAACAGGAGGAAATAAGACGAAAGAAAAACAAATATAACAAAGGCCATAAAACAGGAGTCAAGAAATCAGTCCCTTGATTGCGGTCCTTCATGGCCAGGGGATGAAAGAACAGGTGTTGTTGGCATCATTATCTTCCAGAGGCGCCATAACACCTCCAAGACGTTGGGACTCATTCTCTCCCGACGTTCGATTAGGTGTCAACACGAACAGATATTCTCCATTAATGTATATCTTTATAGTCACACAGATATGTGTGTGTGTGTGTGTGTGTGTGTGTGTGTGTGTGTGTGTGTGCGTGCGTGCGTGCGTGCGTGTGTGTTTGTATGTGTGTGTGTGTGTGCGTGTGTGTGTGTGTGTGTGTTTGTATGTGTGTGTGTGTGTTTGTATGTGTGTGTGTGTGTTTGTATGTGTGTGTGTGTGTGTGTTTGTATGTGTGTGTGTGTGTGTTTGTATGTGTGTGCGCGCGCGTGTGCGTGTGTGTTCGTGTGCGTGTGTGTTCGTGTGTGTGTTTGTTCGTGTGCGTACGTTTCTACATATACAAATTAGAAATGGAAAGGTTTCGAATATTCCATTCAGCTATTTGTAATTAGGTATACAAACCTATCTGGTTAACTAGGTCAGTATGGTGAAGAACCGAAATTCAGAGCCCATTTTTATCTCTACTTAATTCATGCCAGTCTTCTTAGAAACGTTCTTAATACTTTTTATAGTTCCTACATTATTGACGGGAAGATCGTTTTCTTTATTATGTATCATTATTATCTTATCCAATGCCAAGACACGTTTTGTCATTCTACAGACTTAAGGCATCTAGGAAAAGGAGAACTGCATGTAAG
>NC_051403.1:26156147-26171147 GCF_015228065.2 Penaeus monodon
AACCTCGTCCGGCAAGTATTTTTCAAATAAATTATCGTCAGGTTTACCCCCTCCTTATTAGCTCCCCCCTCCCCCCACCCCCCTTTTTTAAGGTTGCTTGGGTTAACATTGGATTCCAGATGTTGATGTCTCTATGACAAATATTTTGTTGAAATGGCGAAACTTTCTGATGAACATTATTTATTGTTTATATATTAATAATTCATGATTTAATATGTATTTTGATTTCTTGTTTTGTTAATTATTGTGATAATTTCCACTGATATTTGTTCTCGTATCGCTACATTTCACATGATTAACATTTCCATTCAAATGATATGCTTGTCATTATATTACACAAAAAAAAAAAAAAAAAAAAAAAAAAAAAAAAAAAAAAAAATCTCCAATCTTATCATTATCATGCAACAAATTCCTTAGCCTTCATAAATTTTGATAAAGCTATTTTCGTTCCACTAACACACCACGCTTGCAATTGCTGTGGGTTGCAGAAAAATTGAAACGAAATTCAACCTTATTCATTCACAACATAGGGTCCAATTTATAACAATCTTTTACCGACCGTGCTGTTTCCAGTATCTTCATTTGTATCAAGAAATTTGATTCTTATGCGTCTCGACAGTATGGGCGATTTTGGCTCGTTTTCGCTCGCTGTAGGCATAGGCCGGCAGGAGTCATCCTTTACGTATTTTGGCCTTCGTTCAGCCCATGCAACGACACGACTGCTTTCACTGACTTCACTGCTTGAAATCGGCCGCACCTGTTCATCAATTCGGGGCCAATAACCAACCGACGCCTCTCTTCGTGAAACGAAATACGTTCTCTAAATAACAACAACACGAAACAAGGTCTTTATCAGAAATAGCAACATGAGTCCTCTGGATAACAATAAACGGGTGTGTCTCCGCCGAGGCTGTCCAGGTGTCGAGGAGGCTTATCAGCTGACCTGACAAGCCGACGGCTGGCGCTGCACGCCTTATCGCCGCAGGAGAGGGCCGGGAAGGAACCGCGGATGGCTGGCATGAGGAAATACAGCCACCCGTCAAAATATTATATATATATATATATATATATATATATATATATATATATATATATATATATATATATATATATGTACATGTGTGTGTGTGTGTGTGTGTGTGTGTGTGTGTGTGTGTGTGTGTGTGTGTGTGTGTGTGTGTGTGTGTGTGTGTACATATATATATATATATATATATATATATATATATATATATATATATATATATATATATATATATATATATAGTGCGCACACACACACATATAAATAAATACACATATATGTACGTACACACACACACATATATACATGTGTGTATGTATGTATGTGTGTATATATGTGTGTGTGTGTGTGTGTGTGTGTGTGTGTGTGTGTGTGTGTGTGTGTGTGTGTGTGTGTGTGTGTGTGTGTGTGTGTGTGTGTGCAAATATATGCACCTGTGTATCTGTGTATTGATGTACGTGTAAATACACACATGCTTGCACATCGCCATGTCTATATATAACTGTTACGACAGAATTTGTCGAGCCCCCCGCAGCACCGACCAAACGGCCTCAACCGAGCGGCGGCCGCGAGCCCGCCTTCCTTCCAAAACGGCGTCGGTGACTCACTCCCTCGGCCCACAGAGGATCGAAAATGATCACTCGCGCGTCCTAACTTCCTCTGGCTTCGTGGCTATCAGCTGAGATGAACGTTTCGAGGGCATACAAGAAGCACGTGGCAGGATGCATAGGAAATTGGTCTGTCCTCGCCCGGGTCACAGGTCGAAGGTCAGACCCGTTTTTGGGCAACGTCGTCGGGGTTTACGTAAGGCTTCCCCGCGCTGCCCCCCCCCCCCCCCCCACCGTACTGGTTACCCTCCCTCCGCCTTGCCCTTTCATTTTCCGTTGTTGTTATATTATTATTATCAATATTGGTATTATCATTATCACTCTTATTATCATTGTCATTACTGTCATTATTAATATCATCATCCTTATTATCATTATTCTTATTCATGTTATCAATATTATTAACATTCTTATTGACATTATCATCATAATCATCATTATTACGATTATGAATGTCATTATCATTATCAGCATTAGCACACCCATTGTCACTATTATCAATATCATTATTCTTACTATTTCTGATCATCAACATCACAATGTTCATCAATATCCTCATTACCATTGTCATAGCCATCATGATCTATGAATGCGCACAGAGGAAAATTGACAGACACCCTTAATAAGCAAAGACAAGACATGAGAGGAAATTATTAATTAAATACCTGATGTGTTTTCTCGTCAATGTTATCCAATCAAATCGTAAACTAGGAAGGCTCCACACCTTAACAATTGTCGTAATAAAGTTACGGGAAAACTGGTGAGCTGGACAGAACTGGTCGCAATGCACGTCCATTGCCTTGCGAATTATAACGTGCAGGACGTATAGGATTAAATTCATCCTGTAACGCACCGTTTGTAAGTTCTGTATCAGTGACCTAACGAAGAGAAGTCACTGTACCGGCTGTTTACCATGGGGCAGATTAGCAATTTCAGAGTAGATATAAAGGAATTGTCAGGTAATGATAATGATCATAAGATGATGATAATGGTAGCAATAATAATAATAATGATAATGATAGCGATAATAATGATAATAATAACAATAACAGGAACAACAACAAAACAACAATGACAATAATAATAATAATAATAATAATAATAATAACAACAATAATAATAATAATGATAATAAAAATAATAATAATAATAATAATAACAATAATAATAATAATAATAATAATAATAATAATAATTAATAATAACAACAGTAATAATTATGGTAATGTTAATAATAATAACCGGTCAAATAGTTAAATATGAGATGTAGCATTTGAGTATCTTGTAACTGCAAGATCTAAAATAAGGCAAAATAAAGGTATAATCATTTGAAACAATCTTATCTCAGGCAAATGGGTTTACATTTTCGGAACAGACCAGCTATCTCCTATTCTTTCTTCATTTCTTTTTTCCCAGTTTCTTCTCCTTGTTCCCAACATCTCCCTCTCATCTCGCTTTTATCCTTCTTCCACTATCTACCTCTCTCCATACTTCAATATTCTCGTCCTTCTGCCATTTCGCATTTAATTTCCCAACATTATATCGCTCTGAATACCATCCCAACAATTATCAAATGAACAATATAAATGATTAAATGAACCATAAAAATGGTTATAAAATTATTCCATACCCGGGTCGACATATTATTTTGCATCAGCAATTAGTTATTGAAGTGGGTGTGTGGCTGGTATTGTTATGATATCAAAGCTATTATGTGAAAATTTGCGAGTGTTAATTGTGTTCTTGTAAATGCCAGCAGACAAGAGTAAAATAATCATATCAGAAAATTAATTACTCTATCTGTGCATAAAACTTGAGTGTTTTGTATGAACATAAAAATGTATATGTGATAATTGATGTGATAAGTGCTTATGCATAAATTGCAATATGCGCACGCACGCGCGCGCGCGCGCACACACACACACACACACACACACATAATAAAACTAGCAACTCAACCACCACATCTCGCAACCATATCATAATGGTTTACATTAACGAAACACACGCCGAGGACATCCCCCAAAACGGGAGTAAAACCACAAGCATCTTACAAAAAGCTTCTATCTCAACCGGATGCCCTAATAATAACTTCCTCGACGTTGAAATAAAATTAGCAAAAAGGGAATAAAAAAGAGAAGTAAAAACACGTACCGTTTCCCAAAACCATAACGCAAGCTCGGTTACACAATGGAATGCCTTAATCATGGGAGAAATTGAACCCAAACGTCGTTCTCGGGAAGCCTTGATAACCAGACACAGTATCCCGATGCTAATCAAATGCTAAGTGTGGATTTAGAGAGAGGAAGGGAGAGAGAAATGAAGAGAGAGGGAGGGAGAAAAGAGGAGAGAGCGAGGGAGAAAAGAGGAGAGAGAGAGAGCGAGAGAGAGAGAGAGAGAGAGAGAGAGAGAGAGAGAGAGAGAGAGAGAGAGAGAGAGAGAGAGAGAGAGAGAGAGAGAGAGAGAGAGAGAGAGAGAGAGAGAGAGAGAGAGGAGGAGGGGAGAGAGAGAGAGAATGGAGGAGAGAGAGAGAGAGAGAGAGAGAAGAGAGAGAGAGAGAAGAGAGAGAGAGAGAGAGAACATAAAAGAGAGAGAGAGAACTAGGAGAGAGAAACATAGAGAGAGAGAGAGAAGAGAAGAGAGAGAGAGAGAAAAAGAGAGAGAGAGAAGTAGAGAGAGTAGAGAGAGAGAGAGAGAGGAGAGAGAGAGAGAGAGATAAATAAATAAATATCATATAAAAGAGACAGATAAATATCAAGAGAGAGGGAGAGACCCAGAGTCTAAACACGGACCCAGACTTTGATACCAATAAAGGAAATAAGGGTGTTCCCAGCGCCCCAACTGCCAAGCTCTCACGGCCGCCATCGGGAGAAGCATATTCAATTAAGATAAAGAGTACGATTGTCACTTAGAGTGCAATCGCCTTTTGGGATTACCTCTGGAGGGGGAGGGGCGGGGGTCACAAAAGACGGTGTAGCAGTAAGCTTGTTATGCTGAGGGTGATATTTGTACGAAGGCAAAGTGCGGCAGGTGTATGTTAGCTGTAATAGGCTTGTGTGCTTGCGGGAACTTCTCTCGCTGTTCTTTTGTGTTTGCTCGTATGATCATGTTTATCTTTTCTTTATTACATTCCTTTGTTTTTTTCCTTGTTTGGGGAAGGGGGGGGGGGAGGGTAAAGGGGTTTAGGAGATTGTGAAATTTCTTTCTTCGTTAATTATTTTTTTCATCTTCTTTTCAATTTTTTTCTTTTTTCTCTTATTCTATTGTTGATTCTTTACTCGCCTTCTTTTAATTTATTGTTTATTTTCTTCTACTTTAATTTTTATATTTAATTCATTTATTAATTTTCAACTCTTTTCAACTTTTTTCTTTACAATTTAATTTTCCAATTAACAGGGATCTTTGCCTTCCCTGGTATCTTATCAGGAATCATTTACTTTACCTTAAAGCTTGTATTTACTTGTCAAACCGTTCACTTAGCCTCCTATTTACTTGTTTGCCCTCGTTAATTAACCTCCGTGTCTCTCTCTTATCTTTGCTTATTTGCTTTTAGTCTTCGATTCAATTCCTTCAACTCTCTTTCACGAGTTTTTATTTGATATATATATATATATATATATATATATATATATATATATATATAAATATATATATTATGTTATTCTTTCCTTATCTGTTTATCTAGGTCGATGTCCAAACCATAGCTCTCTCTCTCTCTCTCTCTCTCTCTCTCTCTCTCTCTCTCTCTCTCTCTCTCTCTCTCTCTCTCTCTCTCTCTCTCTCTCTCTCTCTCTTTTGCAACTTACCGATTACTCACAGTCTCGCAGCGTCAACTTGCATTCCGGTGGCCATTACCTGTTCAAGAAGAAAACCAAAGACAAACATGAATGGCAAGAACCGTTAAGAAAATATCAACTGCGAACAAACCAGTCAAAGGGACTGAACTCTTGAGATATTTTCAAATTGGACTCTTTGTGGCAAACGCAAAATGAGAAAATGGAGGCTTGGTCAGAGACGAACTTATGGCCACACGAATGGATGGGAGAGGGAGGAGAGAGAGAGAGAAAGGGTGATTGAGGGAGAGAGAGGGAGGGAGGGAGAGAGGGAAAAACACACACACACACACACACACACACACACACACACACACACACACACACACACACACACACGTTGCAGACAAAAAGATAAAATAAAAAAAGAAACTATATTAACACAAACTCCAGTTGCTACCAAGTAAACTAGTGACTCATGGCCATGTATAAATTCATTCTTTTAATATCCCTGTCTGTGAGATTTTCTTGGTCATATAATGCACTGCTGTCCTAAGGTAGCGTTGACCCTTGACCACCAAAGGCTTCCACTACCTTTCCTTTAAAACAGAGACTTAATAAAGATAACAGCGAAAAACGCTAAAAAGGGGTCCTCGTATAAAGAATATTTCCAAGATGAAAATAATGCAGAAGCGAAAATATATTGTTAAAAAGGATACACAGGGTAATGAAGAATGAAGGGGTGTTGTCTGGGCGTGGGAAGGTTTTATGATGCAAGATGAGTTGCTGACGTGGGGGAGTGGACGTGGGCGTGGGGGAGTTAGCGTGGGCGTGGAGGGAGTATTTGGTCGTGGGCGTGGTGGTGGATGGGTATGTGGACGTGGGCCTGGGGGTGGAGGAGAGTAGAAGGGGTGGAGTGGGGCTGGCGATAGGTTGGAGTAGGAAAGGGGATGTGGAGAGGAGGAAATGGGTGTGGAGAAGGATGGGTACGGGTTGGGGATGGTATGGGTTGGTGGAGAGGGGAATGTGGGAGCAGGAATGATAAGGGGTGGTGGGGAGGTGGAGAGGGGTGGGGAGGCAGGGGGAGGAAAGATGGACTGGAGGGGGGGCGTAGGTTTGTGGTAGTGGAGAGGGGAGGGGAAGAGTGGGTAGCGTTGGGAATGTCGAGGGAAGGTGGTATATGAGGGAGGAGAGGAAGGAAGGTGGGATTGGAAGGGAAAAGGAGAGGGGGTAGTGGGTGGTGTAAGAGAAGGGGAAGGGGAAGAAGGGAGCAAGGTAGAGGTGTGAAAATGAAAATATGAGTGGGAGTAAAGACGAAGAGGAGAGAGTTGGGGTTGGAGTAGGAGTAGGAAGGGGCGAGGAGAAAAAGAGGAGTGTAATGTGAGCGAGGAAGGAGCAGAGTAACAAGCGAAGTTAAGCTGTAGAGCTGAGGCACTGAAGAACTTGGTAAACAACTCAACATGCATAGTAAAACATACAAAACTGTATTCATGGTACGTTAAGGTAACATTAAAGGGGAAATAAATATAAAGTAAGGATGGAAGAAGTAAAACATAGAAGGGGAGGATCAAAGAACACATGTGGACAATTTATGCGAGAACATGAGCTCCAAAAGTAACATTTATTTTTCCGAGATTAATTCTTGAAAAGGATTTTTAATTCACATATTTCTTTGCATTATCATTATTACTATCATCGTTATCGTTACTATTACTGCTACTTCTACTGCAATTACTATCACTGTTATTTGTTATCACTATTATTATCTCTTACGATATTTATAGATATAATCCATCAAATAATGAATACGAAAAATCAAACCACTGAATTATAGTCAGTAAACTATATCGTATTTATGTATCACCACAATCATGGAAATTATCTTCCCACTTCTCCGTAATATCCCCACATCCGGTTTCGGTGGAGATTTCAACGGAGGCTTCTTAACCAATCTTGCATAACTTATTAATTTCCCACAAATGAAGAAAATTTTACGGAGATACGGAAACCACACACTCATATTCTTGCACACATGTAGATATATACAATACCTACAGACATAAACATATACTTTTTACACACACATATATATATATATACCTATATATATATATATATATATATATATATATATATATATATATATATATATATGTAAACACACACACACACACACACACACACACACACACACACACACACACACACACACACACATGCACATACACATACACACACTCACAAACACACACACACATATGTACACACATACACATACACAGACACACACTCACAAACACACACACATATGTACACACACACACACACACACACACACACACACACATATATATATATATATATATATATATATATATATATATATATATATAATATATATATATATAAACCTACATATATATATATCTATACGTTCATCTATATCTCTGTTCATTCATATTACAATATAAGCAAGGAACATATCGCGCAGTTTAGAAAAATGCTGAACTAAATAATAAAATTAGCAAATTGTATTACAAAAATATAGGTATATAAGAGTATATTCCACATCTTCGTCTCGTCTCCATAACACAACTTTAACAAACAACTTTGCCCACTCACAGATAGACACAGAAAGCCATTTACGCAAGTTGCAAAGTGTTCAACGTCAACTTGCATATGACGAATCCATCTTATATTTGCTAAAGCCGTTTTAAAAATTCTACACATGTACAACGTTGCAACTATGTATGGCATCCCTCTCCCACCCCCTCCCCTCTCGTCCCCACCCCTCCCCTCTCGTCCCCACCCCTCCCCTCTCGTCCCCACCCCCGCCTAACAAGTACCCGGACGTAAGACGTCACGCCAATTGTCTTGTTCGGATACACATCTCTCTTGGCGATTTCCAGATAAGAATATTTTGTAAAAGTATCCATGGTTATGCTTAACAAAGATTTTCCTCCAAATTTACATAAGAAACCCATTTGTTTTGTTGTGCTTTTACATTGTTTATTTTTTTTCGTAGTTAAGGGGTGGTTTACAGGAAGAGATGGTTACGTTTGATGTAGTCATGGCCAATGCTTTGAACACTCCCTGGAAATGCTGATATGGTTTTAAGAATTGGTGAATCGGATGAGTCTGTGGGTTAAAAGAGAAGACTGAAACGAAGTAAACAGAAAATAAATATGCACTTTATGCCACTACCTCACTCCCTCTTTTCTCTGTTTATCTCTGTCTGTATCTCTGTATGTCTGTTCTTTTCTCTCCCTTTTTCTCTTCACTCCTTACTCCTCTGTCCACTTTCTTCATCTCTTTTCATTCCTTTCTCGTCCCCCTCCTCTTCTCTTCTCTCTCCCCCTCTATGTCTACAAATCTCTCTCACACGCGCACACAAGCGCTTAAATCTAAAACAAATATAAAAATAAACCAAACCTATATAAAATTTCATAAAATATCACCAATTCATAAAACCAACAACTTCGCAAAAACTAGTTTGAGTGAAGAACTAAGACGACATATATGCTACATGCACATCTACAACCTATATTTTTGGACGTTTTTGATCAAGTCTATGTGAGACGATTTATCATTATGTTTCGTACTCGCTCATGAAGCAACATGCGTTTATAAATGAAATAAAAGTAACGAAGATTTCGGGTTATATAAGAAATACTGTCGACTTTAAAATGTATATTGTTGTATTACATGTAAAGATGGTGGATTTGTGTGTGGTATTTTATTTATTCATTTATACATTTATATACCCATCCAGTTTTTTTCTTTATTCTGAAAGACGATAGAATTTTGATGGTGGGGAAGTTTAGGTAATCTGGTTTTGATTAGGTTTAGCTGGAACCTGGCCATGACATGAGAAGTAGTCCCAATTTTAATAAATAATTACATTTCCTACCATCGTTTGGTTTCTCAAGCAATATTTGCTTTTTAAAATCAACGTCATTTCATTTCACCATGTTATCTATCTCTCTCTCTCTCTCTCTCTCTCTCTCTCTCTCTCTTTCTCTCTCTTTCTCTTTCTCTTTCTCTCTCTCTCTCTCTCTCTCTCTCCCTCTCTCTCTTTCATTCTCCCTCTCTTTCTCACACCCACGTCCCCCGACCCTCACAAACAAACGTCCACTCCCCCCCCCCCCCCTCTCTCTCTCTCTCTCTCTCTCCTCTCTCTCTCTCTCTCTCTCTCCTCTCTCTCTCTCTCTCTCACACACACACACACACACACACACACACACACACACACACACACACACACACACACAACACACACACACACACACACACACACACACACACACACACACACACACCACACACACACACACACACACCACACACACACACACACACACACACCCCTTCACCGCCCCCCCTCTCTCTTTCACATAAACCAACAAACAGACGTACTTCCCTCCCTCACATAACCGATCCCTTCCTTCCGATTTTCGCTGCTTGAGAAGTAGTCCCAATTTTAATAAATAATTACATTTCCTACCATCGTTTGGTTTCTCAAGCAATATTTGC
This sequence comes from Penaeus monodon, assembly GCF_015228065.2. Taxonomy (NCBI): domain Eukaryota; kingdom Metazoa; phylum Arthropoda; class Malacostraca; order Decapoda; family Penaeidae; genus Penaeus; species Penaeus monodon. The sequence goes on from NC_051403.1 coordinate 26,166,086, forward strand.
TTTTTAAAATCAACGTCATTTCATTTCACCATGTTATCTCTCTCTCTCTCTCTCTCTCTCTCTCTCTCTCTCTCTCTTTCTCTTTCTCTTTCTCTCTCTCTCTCTCTCTCTCCCTCTCTCTCTTTCATTCTCCCTCTCTTTCTCACACCCACGTCCCCCGACCCTCACAAACAAACGTCCACATCCCCCCCCCCCCCTCTCCCCCTCTCACCTCTCTCCTATCTATCTCACCCTTTCTCTCTCTCTCTCTCTCTCTCCTCCTCTCTCTCACACACACACACACACACACACCACACACACACACACACACACACACACACACACACACTCACACACTCACACACACACACACACACACACACACACACACACACACACACACACACACACACACCCCTTCACCGCCCCCCCTCTCTCTTTCACATAAACCAACAAACAGACGTACTTCCCTCCCTCACATAACCGATCCCTTCCTTCCGATTTTCGCTGCTTGTTGTTTCATCAGTACAACAAAAAAGAAACTCGGATGTTCCCATTATCAAACGTCGTATTAACTTGATTGATCTTTCTTGAACAGCTCGTGGAAATGCGATTCTCTGCCCGCGCTTAATCAAAATTCATCGTTTAATTATAAAACGCGCGAGAGGAAAAAATGTTGAGAAAAAAGGGGGTGGGAAAAAACGGGAGAAGATGATTAAGGACAACCAAAAACGATTGTGGAGGGGAGTGGTAGAAAAAAAAATAGTAAATGGGATAAACAAAAAAACATGAGAGGAAGGGACGAAAACTAATGTAACAAACAAAATAACAAGAAACCATACGTAGAGTTTGTTTTTACTATTACTTCCCTTAAACAAGAGAGGTTAATCTTAATCACCCGAAGAAGCCTACAGACTGAAAAAAAGAAACCTCGAGGAAAGGCTCAACGCTTGCAAAACACACTCCATTGCACAATACGGTCAATTGCACGACAGGAGGCGTTGTCAAGTTATGAATATTAATTGGCTAAAAGAGTAGATAACGATGGACCTGGAGTGAAATGCTCCATATGGCTTGGTCATCAAGGGAACAGACGTGTGTGTGTGTGTGTGTGTGTGTGTGTGTGTGTGTGTGTGTGTGTGTGTGTGTGTGTGTGTGTGTGTGTGTGTGTGTGTGTGTGTGTGTGTTGTGTGTGTGTGTGTGTGTGTGTGTGTGGAGAGAGAGAGAGAGAGAGAGAGAGAGAGAGAGAGAGAGAGAGAGAGAGAGAGAGAGAGAGAGAGAGAGAGAAAGGGAAGAAAACGGAGAAAACACACAGACAAAGAGAAGAAAAAAAAAATACATATATATACACCGGACCAAAATCATGCGCACGAAGACCCACAAACCGAAACTGGCCGTCGCATGTTCTATTTGCTTATCACACACCCCAGGGTAAGTGGCGCGTGGTAATGCATTTTCACAATAGCGCGATCCATTCTAAAGATAGATCGACAGACGCCAGGGAGCTGTGTCCAAGTGCCTGCAGCTTCCCTAATATCATCTCATGGAGGCAGCTTGGGCTTCTTGGAGGCTCTTACAAGGAGTGGATAGCCTTCTGGGGCTGTATGTGTGTGAGGGGGTAGTGTTTGTGTGTGTGTGTGTGTGTGTGTTTTACATGATATGACAATGAAATGACACAGCATTGCAATGCATGACATAGTGTGATATGGTATACAGATAGAATGACAAACAGAGAGAGAATCCTTGAAATCTCAACCCAAAAACCTTGCCAACATGGCCCTGCATGACCCTGCATGGCCGTGTGATCGGGCATAGAGACTTTATATGCCAGTACATCAGTCATGCATGAATACCCATGACACTTAGTCCGTTCGATTATGCGTTGGCCTTCGCTCCTCTGACATCCATAGAAGGCCATTCAGGGCCATGCAGGGTCATGAACCGCTTAGGGATATTCCGGAAGATCAAGAGAGGGTTAGCGATTATCTGTTATTCATAACGCCTTGATGGGCTGCCTTCGCATGGTCATGCAAGTATTGAAAGCGTCATGCAAATTCTGGTTATGCAGGCGAGTGTGGCCAGGATGGTGTCTTTCGATTAGACTTAGTCTCTTTTCGTTCTTCCTTCTTCCTCCTATTCTCGTGCCTGTCTGTCTGTCTGTCTGTCTGTCTGTCTGTCTGTCCACAAGTCACGAAATAATGCATTTCAACCGAACAATTTACCTAATAAAACATAATAATAGTGATAATAACAAAAAAAAAAAAAAAATAATGGTAATAGTAAAGATATGATTTGATAAAGATAATAATAACGATAATAGAAGTGATAATGATAATCATAATAATAATGATAATGATAATGTTGATAATGATAATAATGCTGCTGCTGCTGCTGCTGCTGCTGCTGCTGCTGCTGCTGCTGCTGATGATGATGATGATGATGATAATGATAATGATAATAATATTAATAATAACAACAATAATAATAATAATACCAATAATAATGATTATATTGATATGATAATGATAAAGATAAAAATAATAACAATAATAAGATTAATAGTACCGATGATGGTGACGATACTAATGATGAAAAAGGAATAGAGAACGACACCCGCAAACCGGCTAGACTGCGGGCGTCGTCTTAAGGGCGGAAGCGAAGAGACGGCGCCGTGTAAACCATAAAGTGGGCGTGGATGAGACGACACCAGCGCCCACGCCTACGCCCCTGAACCGGGAGGCTTGGACATGTATCAACGGATCTGAACACAAAGGCTGGAACAAGTCGGACGATCATTAAAGGGGAGAGAATTACGGTTGTTTTTCGGCGGGGGTTACGGTGTAAGAGGGGAGAGTGGGGGTGTTAGGGAAAGGGGAAGGGTGGTGTCACGGGGAAACGGGGGAGGGGTGGTGTCACGGGGAAAGGGGGGAGGGGTGGTGTCACGGGGAAAGGGGGGAGGGGTGGTGTCACGGGGAATAGGGGAGGGGTGGCAAGGGGATGGGGGTCAGGGGGTAGGTAGGGATGGGGAGGATAACGGGGGTAAACCTGTTTATGTATGTGTATTGAAGTGTCCTATGTCTGTGTGTGTGCGTTTGCGTGTGCGTGTATTTTGTAATTGCTGGTTATATCTGCTATTGCGAAGGAGAAGTGGAGTGGGTACTTTGAGTCTGTGTCTTTGACTCTCTTTCTCTCTCTCCCAACTCCTCCCCCCCCCCCTTTCTCTCTCTCTCTCTCTCTCTCTCTCTCTCTCTCTCTCTCTCTCTCTCTCTCTCTCTCTCTCTCTCTCTCTCTCTCTCTCCCTCCCTCCCCTTTTTTCTTTCTCTCTATTTCTTTCTCCTTTTCCTTCTCCTCCTCTCCATCCCGAGACCCCAATTAATTCGCAAAGGCATACGTTACAGCGCAGCATTAATCTTTCGGCTCAATTTACGAGATATAACGATATAATCGCGCCGCCAAATTACACCCGTGTCGTCGCACCCCCCGCCCCTATCCTCCCCCTTACCCCCTTTCAACTCCCCCATCCGTCAACCTCTGCCCCTTAACCTCCCCTCCCCCGGCCCCCCTTGAATCGCACCCCTCACCCTATTCACCCCGTCCCTCACACCGACCCCCACCCCATCCTCACCAGATTAACCCCTATCCATTCCCCACCACATTAACCCCCCACCCTCACTCGCTTTGTAAGAATGCAAGGTCATGGCTCCATCCGCGTATGCAATGGAGTCGTGTCTTCAAACCAATGGCAACTGAAGAATGAATCTAAGAAATCTTTCTTACAGAATCTGTCCTCATGGGGCGTTTAACTGATTATTATTTTTCATATCTTCCAATCCTTACAGAATATATCCTCACGAATTGTTTAATATTTTTTTTTAAATCTTTATATCTCCCTCAAACCTAAACAGAGAAACTATGATACATCAATTTTAAAATGTTAAACATTAGATCAATGTTATCAGTAAGCAAATCAACCATTTTTTACAGCGAAATAAACCATATAAAGACGTTTAATTTTCTTTTCTTTTCTTTTCTTAGTGTTACATCAGTCATACCAAACAGTAAATCTTACAGGAAAATATCCCAAACCACTTACTGTACAGGATAGCCTTTTGTAATGAGAATTGTCTGCTGTTACAAGGTTGACAAGTTAAGTAGATTATTTCTTTCCCGCGAAGAACCAAACGCTGCCTCTTAATCAGATACAAATGTTATCAGTTATGGACTACTTTTAATATGAAGAAGGGGATGGTATTATTAGACTTGACTGGGGGACTCTGGGACATCAGAGAGAAGCATATCCTATGAATGTATTAAACGGACTCTCTCGGATCCAGTAAGTTACAGTGACAAGACTACGCATGGGATATCCGAATACTGTAATATGTAGAGAATGCAAGTTCGGAGATCTAGCCAAATTCACATCTCTACAAAATATGCAAATTATTTTTGGTGAATTACTATTTCATATCTACTAAATAAGCAAGACATCCAAGTCCCATGATGTTGCTCATTACCACCTCCGTTGCGCTAAAACTGTGTCCTATCGACGAATTATAACTGTCAAGACAACATCAACTGTTTAGCATATCAATTATAGGACAGACACTTAACTTATCTAATATTTTGATTTGATTTATTTAAAATTTCTACTTTATTTTATCTACTTATTCTTCTATTTTTGAGACATGTAAATTAGGTACGCACTATGTCTCCTCTGGACATGTGTAACTAATGTTTGACTGGCAGCCCTCGACATCAACAGAAACTTATTCGGCTTGAAAAAAAGACTTCGATTTTTTTTTCCACTACATTGTTTTGTAAAGAAGTAAAGCGTACAGCATAGGTCGTCATGTTAGGAGAATTCCCACTGACCCGCGGCCCCGTGCTGATCCCATGCCAGGCGCACGCACGCCCGGGCACTTACGAGCATAAGCAAGGGGCAGCGACTACCCTACGACACCTGTGTGGGCGTATTCTAGTCACGCATGAAGGGTATGCGTATACATGTGCGTGCGTGTATGTGCAAGAGCGAGTACGGGTGGGTGGTAGTGTTTGCGTTTGTTTGTGATTCGGTTTAGTCGTT
>NC_051403.1:26176147-26191147 GCF_015228065.2 Penaeus monodon
TGTGTATATATGTATGTATGTATGTATGTATGTATGTATGTATGTATGTGTATATATATATATATATATATATATATATATATATATATATATATATATATATATATACACACACACATACATACACAAACAGTACATGGTGTGTTGTGTGTGTGTGTGTGTGTGTGTGTGTGTGTGTGTGTGTGTGTGTGTGTGTGTGTGTGTGTGTGTGTGTGTGTGTACACGCACACACATATATGCATATATGCATGTCTATATATACTTAATATATATATATATATATATATATATATATATATATATATATATATATATATATTTCATTTATATATATATATATATATTTCATTTATATATATATGTATATATATATATATATATATATATATATATATATATATATATATATATATATATATAAAACACACACACACACACACATCTCCCTATCAGGTTGTCCTCTGCAATCAGGCGTACTTCAATTAAGTATGTTCCGTATATTTCAAAAGACGAATCCGAAGAAGACAAAGAAGAAAAGTCTGTGAAGAACGAAACATCATACCGGCCTTTTCTTTCTGCGGCAAAGATCAACACAACGACACTCTGGGACAAGAGGTGATTGGCTCATTGGAATAGAAAAGGGAAAGCGCTCATTGCTTTATCGAAAAGGCGACAGGTTTGTGGGGACTGAAGAAATAAGAGCCGATTAGTTAATTATGACGAAAATTAAAAGGTGACTGGCTCGTTCAGACAGAATAGTTGAAAGCTGACTGGTGGATCGTGGCGAAATATAAAGGGAAATAAACTCTAATTGGTTAGAGAAGCAGATAGTTAACAACAATTGGCTTACTTGATTAATAATGATAATTATTAGTCTATGACAAATGATAAGGATAAGGCTGACTGTTTGATGGAGATATCAAACCAAACTCATATTATCAATCATTTTTTCAATCATAATTATTATGCTGTCATCATCATAATCACAATGATTACTACTACTTATATTATCATTATTAATATCATCGTTGCTATTACTATCTTCATTATGATTGCTATTATTATTCTTGTCATTAATATTATCATCAGCAGCGTCATATCCCCATCACCGTTATTATTATTATTATTATTATTATTATTATTATTATTATTATTATTATTATTATTATCAATAATAATAATAATCGTCTTTGTAATCACACCCATTAATGTTACCTTTGATAAAGTAAAGCCATCGTCGTCAAAGTTCTCAAAGTACAATGGAAATATAATACAATGGAAATGAAAGACTCCCTGCCAAGCAAAATCAGAAGGTACTGGGAAGCTCTCAGTCCTCAGTTATGGAAGCTAAATGCTATTATTACACACATCTGATATCGTCGTGTCTTGCCCCTTAACTGTTAAGGCCCTATATGTCTTCACGAACCAGGAAAAAACCTTCACTCCAATTAAAATAAAAAGGAGTATCATATTTTCCCGTTTTGAAAACAATTCCGTTGATAATATCAAAGACAATACGCAATAAAGACTGGGAAGTGACCCCTCCCCTCCAAACGCATCACGGACACCAATATCCGCAAATCCGGTTTAGAAATTTTGCTGCTGGGAAATGGGAACGGGGATGGATAGCAAAACATGAAAATTAACTAAATATCATTACACGATAGTTCTGTTATCACTGATACTCATATCCATTGTTATTATATTGTTATTATCATTGTTATAATTATTGTTATATTGTTATAATTATCATCTTATTACCATTATCATCATTAGTAGGTAGGTATTATTATTATTATTATTATTGTCATTAATGTTATTATCATTATTACTATCATTACTATTACAACCATCTAGTTATCGTGATCGTTACTAACCTGACAATCATCATTATCGTTATTCTAATAATAATGATAATCGTCTACGTAATCACACCCCTGATTTTATCACTAATATAATAATATAATAATCATCATAGCCTTATATGTATCTGTATCATGATATATTTTATTTCTGCTAAACATATTGAGTTACAATTATTGTTAAGAAGAGCATTCCACCTTGCAAAAGCACAGAATCCTGGGAGGTCCTCAGCCATTCCGCTCATCTTTTGTTTTTTGTACCTTATATTCTCCTTTTTTCTCAACGCGGAATTAAAGTCAAAACAGTTGACTCCAGTCACATTATTTTCAAGAAAGTATGTCTTCGTGAGTGCAAGATCCCCACTTAAATAAAATAGAGAAAAGAGAGATGTTTTGTCTTTTACAAATCAATGCAGTAGATGACAAAACTATAAAAAAGGAAAGTAAAATGACTCATTCCCCGGCCAACCTCCAAGTTCTGATCTATTAGCTAGAATGGGATTGGGGCGGGGACGGAATAAAAACTTTGCACGGTAATTCTGTTATTATTGGTATTTTCGTCCGTCATCGGTATCATTATTATTGGCAGTAGTATTACCATACTTGTTATTTTGTAATTAACATCACTATCTTATAGTAATAATACTCATTGTTATCACCATTATCTTTATGATCATTACTATTAGTACCATCATCATCACCATCATTATCATTATCATCACCTATTTTTCGTAATCATTACTAACCTGATAATCGTAATTTTCATCATCATAATCATGATTCATGATTCATTATGAAATATTCTATTAAATTATAAACAGAGAAACGTGTGTGTGTGTGTGTGTGTGTGTGTGTGTGTGTGTGTGTGTGTGTGTGTGTGTGTGTGTGTGTGTGTGTGTGTGTGTGTGTGTGTGTGTGTGTAACTAAACAGTGATGATTATTTATTAAAACAAAAACAAAAACAAACATATGTAAACAAAAACGTTATATATACATATAAATGTGTATATAAATATGTATATATTTATATGTATGTGCAAGTATATAGGTATGGATGTAGGCCTATCATTTCTACGGAAAAAAAATTATATACATATACATAAACACAAACATGCATGCGCGCGCGCGCACACACACACACACACACACACACACACACACATATATACATATAATTTAATATATATATATATATATATATATATATATATATATATATATATGTATATAGTATATATTCACATGTGTGTGTGTATCAATATGTATAAATGTGTGTGTGTGTGTGTGTGTGTGTGTGTGTGTGTGTGTGTGTGTGTGTGTGTGTGTGTGTGTGTGTGTGTGTGTGTGTGTGTGTGTGTGTGTGTGTCTAAAGAGAGAGATCTGTGTAGACATACATTTATATATAAGTATATCTTCCATTCCCTTACTTTCTCTCAGTTCTTTCTTTCATCCCGTCATTGTTGTCTCTCTCTCTCTCTCTCTCTCTCTCTCTCTCTCTCTCTCTCTCTCTCTCTCTCTCTCTCTCTCTCTCTCTCTCTCTCTCTCTCTCTCTCTTTTATACTAATAACTTTTGTATTATCATCTAAAATTATTGAAACATGAAGATGATTTTCATATGCTATTGGAATTTCAGAATATAATGCATTTGGTGAACTACAAGTAAATATATAATTCAACAGTTAACCTAATTTGCTTGTAAGAAAACTATAGTTTAAACGAACTTATATATATATATATATATATATATATATATATATATATATATATATATATATATATTATATATTTATAATAATTATTTTCTGTAGATGATATATCTAGTCATTTTTTTTACTGAAAATTCTTAAAATAAGAAAGAAAAATGAAGATCGAAAGTGCGATCTGGTGTCATTTTTTTTCGCCTTGCTTCATTTTACATTCAAAAACTGTTTTATTATTATAATTATTATAATATTGACATCAACTTTATCATACTACTAAAATATTGTGTTACTACAACTCTTATTGTCTTTACTTTTTCAACTTTAATTTGCATTAATAAGCATCTTTGATTTGGTGAATCCAATGAAATGAATTGAACAATCATTCACTGTGTGCGAAGACACCGAAAATATGCACATTCTGTAAACAAGTTCCAGCATATGTAAGCAATGAAAAAAAGTATCGGGGAACCAGAGGTTAAAAAAAAAGTACAAGGAAGTCCTTAGTCATAAGAGTTAAGTAACATTAGGTTCATGATTACATACGAATAAACACATTCAATTTCGGTATTTTTGTATTCCTAGATACGAAATTTTCAAATCCATTTCTTCAACTATTTTCAGTCATATCAGGGATGTGCGTTTAGGTCAGTGTAAGTTTAACAATAACACTCCCTCTCCAGTAGAATAAAAAAAATGGTCTTTTTAAGTTCAGTTCAAAAGACGGTACTGAACACAATTACCCTCCAGCCTCCAACCCCATCATGGTCACCAAAATTGGTAAATCCCGTTTAAAAGTTGGGGTTTCGATAGTGCTGACAATGCAATGCAGCTGTGATGAGACGGGGACCGGGAGCAAAAGAACATGAAAATTAAACAATTTTGCACGATAATTTTGTTACGATTGGCATTCTCTTGTTGTTATTCATATTCTTATTCTTATCATTGTTATTCTGTTACTATTATTTTACCATAATTTATCATCAATAGTCTTAATATTATTATTCTATTATCATCATCATTGTCCTCATTATCAATTAATCATAATTATTTGCCATTATCATTTTTAGTATCATTATCATTACTACCACTATATTTTATCGTAATCATTACTAACGGGATAATCATCATTTTCATTATTATAATCACAATAATAATCACACCCATGGATTGTTCAGTAACATTGGCAATATGTATTAATTCTTGCGCAACGGATATACTAATTCTGTCTATCAGAAATGTTATCTTATTTGTTATCATTATTAGCAGTAGTATCAATATCAATGTTATCCTTACCATTATCATTGTTATTATCAACTACTTCTATTATTATAAAAATGATTATTATTACTTCCATTATCTATTTATCTATATTTCCATATTCACACACATTGATTTTATCTTTAATAAAATTACTGCCATCTTCATCTTAGTTCTCAAAGTATCTTTATTTTCATATAAAAGAAATGAAAGGCATTTTACCAAGCAAAAGCAGAAAGTGCTGGTAAAAGTTGTAAAACGTTAATAATACTTCACTCAATCACCATTCAGCATTTGAGTGTCGGCTAATCGTTAAAACAAATAAATATGTTAGACATCAGTATCGGTTTAATTACACATATTAGTTTTGATTTCTGAATAGGGAACAACGGCCGCACCAATTTTATGCAACTAGAATTCTTATCAATGATTCATGTGTATGTCCTGGGCAAGATCACCATCATGAAGAGACCCCAAACTTAAAAACACTGTCCGTTTTGAAAATAACTCAACTGATGACTTGAAGACAAAATGTGATTAAAAACAAGAACGTATTACGTGTAAAGTGGCCCCTCCCAACCGCCAAGTTCTGATCACGGGACGAGATTGGGACGGGGACAGAGGACAAAAATCATAAAACTAAAGATTTTTGCATGATAGTTTTGTTATCACTGATATTCCCGTCCATCAGCAGTTATTATTATTATTAGAAGTATTAGAATCATCAGTGTTGTAATTATTATCTATCTTATCATAGTATTGATGATGATGGTAATCAACATAATATATATATATAAATATATATATATATATATATATATATATATATATATATATATATATATATTACTATTATTATTATTATTATCATCATCAAGTCATTGTTATCATCAATATTACAATTATTATTATTATTAATACTTTTACTACTACCACTATCATGATCATTATTATTGTTACCATCAACTGTTACCATCGTTAATAACCTGATAATCATAATTTTCATTATCATAATCATAATAATAAAAATAATAGTCTTCGTAATTACAACTGATTTTATCTTTAAATCACTGCCATCTTCAACTAACTTCTAATGTATTTTTATCATAATACACTAGAAAAAGAAAAGTACTCTGCCAAGCAAAAGCAAGAAGTACTGGGAAGTCCTCAGTTATAGAATATAAATACTACACAATAATTCAATTATAGCTTCCTTCTCGTTTCGTTTATTTTTTATTCCAGAATAGGGATATCGGCTAGACAATGTTCTCCAATGTCGTTTTCGTTATTAGTAATGTATTAGTCCTACGCAAAATCAACATGGGGAAAACCCTCATTCAAATTAAAAAAGTAAAAAGTTTGGCCGTTTTGAGAACAATCCAATTTATAATAAAGACAACACGTAATAAAATCAGGAAGGTATTACTGTTAAGTGACCCCCACCCCTCCCACCAACCGCATCACGGACACCAATATCCGCAAATCCGGTTTAGAAGATGGGAAAGGGGATGGAGAGCAAAACATGAAAATAAATTAAATATCATTGCACGATAGATTTGTTACCATCGTTATTATATAATTTTTATCGTTATTTTTATATTATTGTTTTGTAACCAGTAATAATAATAACAATAATAAATATCATAGTACTAGTAGATAGGCAGTGGCATTAGTGTTACTATAATTATCATTATTGAAACTATCACTACTATTACTACCATCTTCTAGTTATCGTAATATTTACTAAATTGAAAATCATTATCGTTATCCTAATGACAGTAATCTTTGTAATCACATACAGGATTTTATCTTAATATAATCATCAGCATGGTCCAATATGTACTTCAATCATATATTTTTAATTTTACTGATAAGCAGTATGACTGGATCCCAATCAGAAAAAAAGCATACAAGCCACAAACGGAAGTCCACATAAAACGTAAGAACCATTATGTTCACTATTTCTTATGTGTTGTACTGTCTCTGCTTCTTAATTAATTTTGATTCCTGCATACGGATTATTACTCAAACCAGTTTTCTTCAGCCGAATTGCTTTCAATAATACTTGTGTAGATCAGTGCAAGATGAAAAGTAACAAAATCCCCTCTCCAGTAACGAAGAAAAATGTAATGTTAAATTCAGCTTCATTGATGATATTAAAGACAAAACGTAATGTCAAGAAAAAAAGAAAAAAAAATGCTGTATCATGACCCCCCCCCCCCCGCCGATCGCATCATAGTCTCCAATATCGGCGAATCTAGTTTAGGAGTTGATATTTTGCAAGTGCTGATCATGCAGCTGTGATGAGATGGGGACGGGGACAGGGAGAAAAAAAAACATGAAAATAAAAAAATATCTGTTGTGATTGGTATTCTCGTCCATGGTTATTAGATTCTTATTATATCATTATCGTTATTTTCTTATGATTATTATCATTAAATCATCAACAATAATGATAATAGGTAGTATCATCATAATTATTGTTACCATCTAATTATCGCAATCGTTTCTAATCTGACAATCAGCATTACCATCATCTTCATGGCAATAATTGTCTTCGTAATCGCGCTCACTGATTTTAATGTTAATAAAATAATATTCACAGTCCTAAATGTATCTTTATCATGTTATATTTATATTTATATTAACCATAACGTACTTTGGCCACATCTAATAGATCGCAGTCCAATGGTCTTTAATATTTCTGTAGGTCAGTGCAAGATCAACAATAACAGACCTCCCATCCAGGAAAAGAAATTTTAGGCTTTATAAACTCACTTCATTAGCATCCCCCACGTCAGCCGCATAATGAACACTAATATTCGCATATTCGGTTTACAAGTGCTGACCATGCAGCTCTTTTGAGAGTGGGGCGGGGACAGTTTTGTGTGATTCGTAGTATCGTCATTATTATTTTATCAAGATAATACTTGTCATTATTATTCTCACCAATGATATTATTCGTATCTTTATAATTATCATCATTATTATTATTACTAAGCATCATCTATTAATCACAATCACTGTTAATGGGACAATCATTTTAATTATCATAATCACAATAATATTTGCCTTAGTAATTACAATTGATTTTCATCAACATTCACAATGTATCTCTACCAAGTAAAAAAGCGAAAAGTAATGGGAACTACTCTGTCAGAGAAGCTAAATACTATTACACACTGTGAATTAGTAATGCCTAATTAATGGTTGGCGCAAAGTAGTTATTTTTTATCTCTAAATAGGGAATATCGGCAATACTGTTCTCCCATACTATTGTTATCGTAATCGTTACTACCTGACAATCATTATCGTTATCCTAATTACAATAATCGTTTTCGTTATCAACTCGTGATTTCATCATTAATACAATAATAATCATCATATTCTTAAATGTATTTTTATCATAATATGTTTTTACTTCTACTATTAATCATATAGTTGATCCACAATTATCTGCAAAAGCAGTCATTGAAAGTCCTCGGTCAGAAAATATAGTTTAATGTGGATATCACTGCTCGATCTTAAATGTGTTAATTCTTGACTAAGGAGAAATAGTCGAAATCTCACGTCAATTTAATTGATGGTATTAAAGTCAAAACGAACAAAAATAAAGTATTACGTGGAAAGTCTCCTCCCCCTAACCGCATTACGGGCACCAATATTGGCAAATCCCGTTTAAAAGTTAATGTGTTGGATTGCTGACCATGCAGCTGTGATGAGACGGGGACGGGAAGCAAAAGAACATGAAAAACTAAATATCTTTGCACATTTCTGTTACCATTGTTATTCTTGCCCATCCTTATTATATTAATATAATTTTATCATGATTATAGTAATAATTGTCATCGCTTTGTCACTATCATCATTGTGTTATCATAATAATAATGATAGCAGTAATGATAATTAGCATCATTGCTAACATCAATATTGTTGTCATTATTACCCCCCCCCCCATCCCTTGCTCGTTGTTGTTATCGGGGGGGGGGGGGGGCTTCGAAGACGGGGAGTGAGGCCCAATGTGGGGGATCACCCCTACCTTGGACCTCAGCCCTAGACTTAACAAATTTGGTATCTTTTCTTCTCCCTTTTCTTTTCTTTCCCTTTTCCCTCTTTTCTTCACCCCCTTCTCCCACTTACCCTAATCGTTAACTCATCTTTACCCTTTATACCATACTTTATACTTTATCTTAGTGCTATAAGACGTTTGATGTGTAGAGCATTTTTTTTTTTTTTTTACGGTAGGTTCATGTTTGAGCCGCCGTGGTCACAGCTTGATACTTAATTGTAGTTTTCATGCTGTGACCACGGCGGGTCGAACATGAACCTACCGTTAAAAAACATTTATTATTATTATCATTTACTTCTATCTTTATAATCCTCAATATTTTTATGAATTATATTATTAATCGTATCATTATAAATGTTACCATCATTTATTTTGGAAATCTTTACTAACGACTCATAATTATCATTCTCATAATTACAATCATTTGCTTCTTTGTAATTACACATTAATTTCATCAATAAGATAATAATTATCTTCTTCATCATAGGTTTAAATACATTTTCATAGATCTACTATTGCCCATATCATATTTAGGTTACACTAAAAAAAACATCCTATCCAGCAAGCGTACAGAGTATCGGGAAGTCCTCAGTCACAAAACCTAAGTACCAATACTGTACATTTTGCCCAGCTACTCTTGCCGTATTTTTAACCGAGATATTTATTTGAGTACTACATGTTATCTACCGCGTCAACACCTAAGGTCATTAGATATGAATAAGCTGGCTCGCGATATTCGAGTTGGTATTAAACGGCACAGACCAGGCTCCCCTCATAGTCATAGCCCGGGCGATGCTCACCTTTACTTATCTTACTCATCCTTATCCTTATTATCAGAAGGGAAAGTGTAAACCACGACTTGGAATTATTTTTGATACTTGAAAATGCCACGACTTGCAATTATGTTCGATACTTGAACATGTAACAAGTTTCTCACAGTATAAATATTACCGTGCGGAATTCTTCTTGGTAACACGTCTAGCCCGGTGAATGATTAAAATACATGGGAAAACAAATCAATGTATGATATTTGAAAACTGATAAATATTACGTATAAAGTGCCCCGCTCCTCCTGCCAACCGCATCATGAACACTATCCGCAAATCCGGTTTAGAAACCAATTTTGTTTTGCAAATGCTAATCATGCAGCTGAGATGAGATGGAGACAGACTCCGCAAAAGAACACAAAAATGTGCTAGATTTTTTTGGCATGATTGATGAGTTATTAATAGACATTCTTGAACCATTGTTGTTGTTTTTGTTCTTAGTATTTCAGTATAATTATAATTCATATTAATATCATCATAATATTGTCATAGCCATCGACATCACGCTCGCCATCATATGTGTACCGTCATCATACTAATAACAATCGTCCTCAGAATCACCACCATAATTTTTATCACATAAAATCATTGTGAGCTTCACCATAATTTTCAATGTATCATTATTATCATAATAATTTTTACCTCTATCGTGCATAATCAAAATTAGAAAAATCTTGGCAAACAAAAGCACAGGGCAACTGGAAGTTCTAAGTCATTAAACGGAAGGATAATTTAGTTGCCATTTTACAATTTCTTTAATGTTAATACGGTCGGGCTAAATTCTTACCAGTAATGTGTCTTCCAATGCAAGGCCACCAACCTGGAAAAGAGACAACAAAACAGATATTAGCACGTTTTGAATACATCAATTTAGAAGTCTTACCAAAAGATCATGCTGAAAGAAACGAATTTGTCTCATAGGCATCACTGTAACGGATAACCAAACCAATACTATAGTCATGAAAACAATTAATAAATGAAGATGAAAATTTGGCTAAATTGTGATAATAGGTAGAATAGGGCAGACTAAACTAATGTTTCCTAGAATGTAACACGGGTTAGATCACTTACATGTGCAACCTAAAGTTTTCGCCTAAACATCGAAATCAGATCATATTCCATACATACAGTCCAATCTTTACGCCACTTTCCAAGCACAACACATGGCCGTATATTATAAAACCACAAAGAACAACAAGAACACGAGATTTCCACCAAGACACAAAAAGAAGAGATTCGCACCTCGATAAAATGAGAAAAACAAACAAATAAATAAAGCGACAAGACATATACATCTAGATAAAAGGGGGGAAAAAGCAGAAGAGGTTCTCACCTCGATCCTAAAGACCCCAATTAATCACACGCATTTCTTACAAGGCGTCTCCAGCGCCGCTCCTCCCGCGAACACGTCGACGACATCTTTGCGCTAAGACACCATTCGTCCTTAACAAACATCTTCAAGTCATCACGACAAGGAGGGAAGTACCAGTCGTCTATCTTGGTTCTGCTTTGCATATCCGCCATCTCAACGGCGAGTGAATTTGCAAGGCTAACGAGTGAGATTTTCGAGAGTATTGTGGGCTATCAGTGCGCGCGCGCGCGCACTTGTGTGTGTGTGTGTGTGTGTGTGTGTGTGTGTGTGTGTGTGTGTGTGTGTGTGTGTGTGTGTGTGTGTGTGTGTGTGTGTGTGTGTGTGTGTGTGTGTGTGTGTGTGGGTGTGGGTGTGGGTGCGTGTACGTGTACGTGTACGTGTACGTGTGCGTGTGCGTGTTTTTAAGGCCGCATGTGGTCATTCTTCTTAAAATAAAAAATCAGCTAATGACAAAAGACTCCCTTAAAAGAAAAACATCAACATAACTGGCGCATAAAAATAAATAATGAAAAAATAAATATAAAATAAACAAATACATAATACAACAAATAATATAACAAAAATGAAAAAAGAGACAAGAAAAAAAAAATCTTGGGAGAAAAAATCCTCATGGTTTAAGCCCTCCTTCAGGCGGGAAAGGAAATCCATTACAAGTTTACGGCATCATTTGTGGGAGAATTGCTACAGGTGAACGGACTTTTATGGTTGGACTCGAAGGTGTTACAAGTCAATACGCTTGGGAAGAATAGCTAAGTTATGGCTTGAGAATCGAATGGAAAATGCGGATCGGTGTCTGGAGTGAAGGTTCCTCTCTGTTGGACGCTCTCTCTCTCTCTCTCTCTCTCTCTCTCTCTCTCTCTCTCTCTCTCTCTCTCTCTCTCTCTCTCTCTCTCTCCTCTCTCTCTCTCTCCTCTCCCTCTCTCTCTCTCTCCCTCTCTCTCTCCCTCTCTCTCTCTCTCTCTCTCTCTCCTCTCTCTCTCTCTCTCTCTCTCTCTCTCTCCTCTCTCTCCTTCCTCCCATCTCCCGTCTTCTCCTGTAGTCTCTTTTCATATTTCATCTCTCTCTCTCTTCTCTTTTCTCTCCCTTCCTCATCCCCTCCTTTCCTCACCCTCCAATTCTCCCTACATCCCCCTTTCGCTCTCCTTCACTGCTCTCACCAGAACATGTCGACCCTCGCCCGATACCTCCCCCCCCTTTACACACCGGCTGGTAACTAGCATGTCACAATTACCCGCTCTGTAACAAGCGTGCGTTTAAGTGAGCAGTTGTCAACCATGAGGAAAGTGTTGTAGCGTGACCGTTATCAAATGTGATTCATGAAACAAGTTTAATGGATAATTGCACTGACTCCTAAATTAGCTACCCCCGGAAATGAGGTTAAATTTGAATGAAGATAATATGAGTTGACTGGCTACTTCATAAAAACACCAACAAATGATCCGTTTCTTTTTCCGGACCTTGTTATCTTGTCTTATTGAGGGTGATTTTTCTTAAGTCTTCCCTGATGAACTTTAAGATAAACATTGCAGTTTAGAATGATCAATACATCCTTGCCATAGTACATTGTCACGCCATTTGCCTTCATAATAAGAAATTAATGTATAAACGTGGAAAATGTGACACTAGAATGCATAATATTATTTAAAAAAGAATGCATTCCCTTCAGCTTTCTGAATCTTCCTCCTCTGCCACGCTTTCCGGTATTTAGCCGTTAGACAATCCTGGTTTCCTAAGTTAAGTTTTGTTCTGTAGCCACCAAATCCCCATTCCTCTCTGTTGGACGCTCTGCTCTCCCATCCTCTCCCTTCCTCCTCTCTCTCCTAACCCCCCCCCCCACCCGCCTCACCATACAACGCTACGCATCCCTATTCCCCCCTCTCTACCCCCACCCCCTTACCCTCTATAGCCCTACCTCTTCCCCAAACAACCCCCCACACCTCCCCCTCTCAAACTCCCCCCCCCCCCCCCTACGACCGGATGTGACCGTGTTGAATCTGACACTTGTCTGCGGCGCCTAACGGACAGTCGGTGCTACGAATTTTTTTCCATTTTTCCACTCTTTATTATTAGTTTGTTTCGTGTTGTTTGCTTACTGTCTTCATCTCTCTGTGTCGCTGTGTCTTTCTCTCTTTAATTCGCTTTCTCTTTCTTTCCCAATTTTATCTCTCTCTCTCTCTCTCTCTCTCTCTCTCTCTCTCTCTCCCCCCTCTCTCTCTCCTCCCTCTCTCTCTCTCTCCTCTCCCCTCTCTCTCTCCTCCCTCTCTCTCTCTCTCTCCCCCCCCCTCTCTCTCTCTCTCTCTCTCTCCTCTCTCTCTCTCTCTCTCTCTCTCTCTCTCTCTCTCTCTCTCTCTGTCTCTCTCCCTCTTTCTCTCTCTCTGTCTCTCTCCCTCTTTCTCTCTCTCTGTCCCTCCCTCCTCTCTCTCTCTCTCTCTCTCTCTCTCTCTCTCTCTCTCTCTCTCTCTCTCTCTCTCTCTCTCTCTCTCTCTCTCCTACCCTCTCTCTCTCTCCTACCCCCCCTCTCTCTCCTACCCCCTCTCTCTCTCCTACCCCCTCTCTCTCTCCTACCCTCTCTCAAAACCAGGACGGCCTGATGAATATAGACCAATTTCTCTGACGTCCTGCCTGTCTAAAACCTGTGAAAGAATCCTCCTTACTCGTTTACTCCACCAGATCAAGGACCTGATTCATCCATCTGTCTTTGGCTTTTCAAAAAGGGAGAGGAACACAAATGTGTTTAGCACAGTACCTAAGTGGAAGTAATGCAGAATCTTCTTATTTCATAGATTTCAAGGGAGCATTCGACAGAGTCTCCCCTACAGCAATCCT
Source organism: Penaeus monodon (assembly GCF_015228065.2). Lineage (NCBI taxonomy): Eukaryota > Metazoa > Arthropoda > Malacostraca > Decapoda > Penaeidae > Penaeus > Penaeus monodon. Next base: position 26,190,064 of record NC_051403.1, read on the forward strand.
CCATGAACTAACACTCTTGGGAGTTAAGGGCAAGCTTCTGCTATGGATTAAGGATTATCTATCTTTGAGAAGAGCAAAAGTGTGGTACCAAGGCACCTACAGTGCTTATGGCGAATTAGAACTAGGCACTCCACAAGGGGGAGTATTGTCCCCTACACTATTTAATATACTTATGCACTCTCTTTGCAAACTTAACGATGAGTTAGGAAACCTATGCAGTATCACATCATATGCTGATGACATTCTTATTCAGGTATTTGATAGGGGGGATTACATTCTACGAAGGTTTAGCAAAAAGTGTGCTTTCCCTCGGACTCATAATCAACCCAATCAAAACTAAGTATATTTCGAGATCTCGTAAACTACCTTACATTCCAAGGTTAGGAGGACAAACTATTGCAAGAACTGACACCTATAAATATCTTGCTGTTATGGTGACTATCTCGCGACTCTCACTTTACCAAGGATATTGTTCAAAACATCAAGGAACGTTGCCTTGAGCGTTTAAAACCATTGCACTACATAAGTAACAGATATATAGGTGCCTCCCTGAGAGTCCTAAGGTTGATGTATATCTCCCTTGTTAGGTCCATGATAGACTATGCAAGCCCAGTTCTTAGTATGTTTCCCACCAAGTGCCCTCAAACCCCCTGGAGTTTTACAGAACACGGCATGAGAATTATACCAATGAGTACCAAAGTTCTCGGCATGAGGGAAGAGCTAGACCTCCCCTCTATTCACAGTCGTGTCATCCAAGTTAACACCATACTTGGCATCAGACTCCTGCAGATTCTACCCAGACCACAAATCTCCAATATTCTCTCAAACGAGATAAATTACAGAGTTAGGCATACCCGACCTCGATACTCCAATCTCATACATTCCAACTTAGAATGGAAAACTAAGACTGCTCATACTATTATGTTCTTCAATGTATGGAACAACGAAGCTATTAACATTCCAGAAACAGTACTTACTGCTCCTTGGCACAGAACTCATGTACATGCTTATGTTGATAAACTAACAGGGCCCAAATCCATTGCTTCAAAAACGGAACTAAAAGCCCATTACTTGAAATATATAG
>NC_051403.1:26201147-26208647 GCF_015228065.2 Penaeus monodon
TATATATATATATATATATATATATATATATATATATATATATATATATATATACACACACACATGTATATACATGTGTGTGTGGTGTATATATACATATATATATATATATATATATATATATATATATATAGATAATATATTATATATATATATATACTATATATATAACACGCGTGTGTAGGTACAAAATAAGATGAAAATACGTACATGTATATATGTATATGTTTGTTTGTACATGTGTTTTCCTATGCTTCTTGATTAGTAGAAAAAACACTCTTCCTCTTCTACCATCACCACTACCTCCTTTTCCTCCATCTTTTTCTTTTTCTTTCTTCTTCTTCTTCTTCTTCTTCTTCTTCTTCTTCTTCTTCTTCTTCTTCTTCTTCTTCTTCTTCTTCTTCTTCTTCTTCTTCTTCTTCTTCTCCTCCTCCTCCCCCCCTCCTCCTCCTCCCCCCCTCCTCCTCCTCCCCCTCCCCCTCCTTCCCTCTCCCCCCTCCCCCTCCTCCTCCCCTCATCATCTCCCTTACGACGGGGCACTTAGCTTCTGTCCTCATAATTCGTACTCCATTTTTTGACCTCTCCTCGCGCATTACTCTCCTTGGAAAAACAAAGCTCTCAGGAGGGAAGGAGGGAGGGAGGAAAGGGGGGAAGGAGGAAGGGAGGGAAGGGAGTCCTAAGCATCTTCAGAACTTTCGTCCGCACAACTTTCCTTGTTCGAACTATCTATCAACCTAATGTAAACATTGCCTGTTGTAGTATAACGTACTTTTTCACTATCTAATGTTTTTTTCCCTATCGTCGTTTATTCTAGTCCATTTCGAGTTGGTCTTTCTATATGTGACATTTTTTAAAAATAAAAACTCACTGGTTTTTAGGAGTACTCAGTCCTATCTTTTCGGATCCGGTGATGTTTTTGGTGACTAATGCATTTGTCCGAAGACCGGCCACCTCAGCGATTTTTTTTAAGAAGCTTTCTTTGTTCCATAAAATTCTATATCCATTTCTTCCCTCTATTATTAGTGCTATTACTATCACTACTACTACTACTAAATCACCTTTATTACTATGACTACTACTCCTAGTGTTACATCAACTATTACTACTACCACTTCTTCATCTACAACAACAACAACTACTACTACTACAACTGCTACTACTGCAACAATAACAACAACTACTACTTTTACTACTAGCATATTGGTACCACAATTGGCACTGTACCCTTCAACCTGAATTCCCAAAGCTTTAAAACCATTTCTAAACACAATTCTACCCTCCCAACCATCGCTTCCACAAACCCTATTAATCCTCGACGCTTTCTCCAAGGCCCCTGGAAGACCTTTCTCTACACTATCCTAACTTTAAGACATCTTCCCGAAATTCAATAAACCAAATTCCTGCCTACCTCTCCTCCTTCCTTCCCCATTCTCCCCTCCTCCTCCTCCTTTTTGTCCTATTTTTTTCCTCTTCTTCCCTTCTCCTCTTCCTCCTCTCCACTCCTCCTCCTCCTCCTCCCGCTCCACCTCCTCCTCCTGCTCCACCTCCTCCTCCTGCTCCGCCTCCTCCTCCTTCTTCTCCACCTCCTCCTCCTCTCCGCCTCCTCCTCCTTCTTCTCCACCTCCTCCTCCTCCTGCTCCACCTCCTCCTCCTGCTCCGCCTCCTCCTCCTTCTTCTCCACCTCCTCCTCCTCCTGCTCCACCTCCTCCTCCTCCTGCTCTTGCTCCTGCTCCTCCTTCTCCTCCTCCTCCTGCCGCTGCTGCTGCTCCTCCTCCCTCCTCCTTCTCACTCCCTCCCACTCCTTCTCTCTCACTCCCCCCCTCCCCTCCCTTCCCCCTCGTCTCCTCTCCCCCTTCTCACTCCCCCTCCTTCCCCCCACCCCTTCCCCCCCACCCCAGTGACAAGCCCTAAGGGACAAGCCACAATATTGCAGGACAAAGGGCTTCAACCGAGCTTCAAATGCCCGGAAAATTAGTCTTACCACGGACCTTGTTTGTTCCTTTGTGATGCTCGTCCTTTCCTACAGTTGGGGTATGGGGGGTGGGATGTATGGGAAGGGTGGGAGGGTACGTCTGGGAAGGAGGGGGAGGGTACGTGCAGGAGGGGGGGAAGGGTATGTATGGGTGTGGGGGGAGGGAATGTATGGAGGTGGGGGAGGGTATGTATGGGGGAGGGGGGAGAGCATGTCTGGAAAGGAGGGGAAGGGAATGTCTGGGGGAGGGAGGAGGAGGCATGTATGGGTGATGTGTGTTCCTGTGGCCCGGGGACACGGCGCATGCATACACACATAGACGTTCGCGTGGTAGGTATGCACAGGCGAATTGATGCCGTTTCTGTTTCTGATTCAATTTCAGTCTATGTCTATATCTCAGTTGGTGGTTCTGTGTCTTTGTCTGTTTCTCTGTCTGCATCGCTCTTTCTCTGTCTCTAAACCTACCTACCTACCTACCTCCTTCCCTCCCTCCCTCCCTCCCTCTCTCTCTCTCTCTCTCTCTCTCTCTCTCTCTCTCTCTCTCTCTCTCTCTCTCTCTCTCACACACACACACACACACACACACACACACACACACACACACACACATACACACACATTCAGAGACGCACACAGTTTCACAAGTACTTTCAACACCAACGCAAACAAGAGTTTATTCTTACAAGTGAAAACAGGCTGCCTTTATTGGGCATGTAAGGATCGATCTATCAACGGAACGAAAATACAGCTGTTCGTGTGTGAGTGTGTGTGTGTGTGTGTGTGTGTGTGTGTGTGTGTGTGTTGTGTGTGTGTGTGTGTGTGTGTGTGTGTGTCTCTCTCTCTCTCTCTCTCTCTCTCTCTCTCTCTCTCTCTCTCTCTCTCTCTCTCTCTCTCTCTCTCTCTCTCTCTCTATCTCTCTCTCTATCTCTCTATCTATCTCTCTATCTATCTCTCTATCTATCTCTCCCTTTCTCACTTGCTCCTTTCCTCCCTTCCTCCCTCTCTCTCTCGCTCTTTCTCTCTCTCCCTCTCGCTCTCCTTCTCCTTCTCCCTCTCCTTTTCCTTCTCCTTCTCCCTCTTCCTCTCCCTCTCCTTCTCCTTCTCCCTCTCCCAATGCCTCTCCCTTTCCTTCTCTTTCTCCTTCTCGCTCTCCCTCTCCCAACCCCTCTTTCTTTTCTCCCTCTCCTGCCCACGACGGCCCAATTGCCCAGCAGTATATTTAGCCACTTTTTTATCCTTGTTGCCAGGGTTGCTACAGATGACCCAAGTTCAGAGACTACCGCCACCCCTGCCTTTGTTAGTAATGTTAGTGAAGACAATATCTATTTACACAAATAACATATAAACTAATGTATAAAAAATAGTATATCTAATAGAGTTATTTCAAAGAAAATACAATAGTGCCGCTCATTATAATCACAGCTATTATCCTATGACTGCTTTCACTGATACTGTTACTACGACTATCTAAAGAAAACAAAAATTATATTAATATATATGATGAAATAACGACAATAACAACACCAGTAACTGTCGGCATTCTCATCATGTTACGTTAATATGACAAGAATAACACTTGCCACTGTTAAGACAATTATTATTACCATTACCTTCAATAGCATTAGTTATTGTCAACATCATTATCATTATCGCTGGTGTCATTATCACTTGGAATAGTACGGTCAGCATTATTTTCTATTTTATTGCTAGTATTATTGTCTTTGTTTTATTATCAGTATCAATATTATTTTAAATCTCATTTACATAATTCTTTATGATAATGAAAAAATAGTGATATCAGGAGTTTAAAACAATCGATGAAATAAACAATGCTAACAGTCATGTTAAACAATCATGACTACAACAATGAAACGGCACCACAACAACAACAACAACAACACTCCCCCGACCACTAGAAACAACAGCAGCAAGAACAAAAATAGTAAGAACACCACCAACAGCGATAGCAAGAACATCATCATCAACAATAACAATTATAATAACAAAAACAGCACCATTAACAAGAAAAACATCACCGCCACCACCACCAACAGCAGCAACAGCAACAACAACAACAACAACAATAGCAACAGCAACAACAACAACAGCGTGCGAGGCGTGGCGAGGACCGAAGGAGGACGTGAGGTTATGGACAGCCTCAGGAGAGTGTCGGGTCGGGGCGGCACTGGCACCTCCATCAAGTGCCACGCCACCACTCCCTCCCCCTTTCCTTCCCTCCCTCCCTTCCCCATTCTTCCCCCTCCTCTACTCTTCCTCCACTCCCCCTACTCTTTATCCTCGTCGTCTTCTCCATTTTCCCTTTCTACTTTTTTCTGCCCCCCCCCTCCACTCCTCCCCCTCCTTCTCGTCCATTGTACCCTTCTCCTTTTCTTATATCCCTCACCGCCTACCCCTCCCCCTTATATTCCTTCCGCCACCCCTCCTCTTCCCCCTTCCATCCCCTTCTCCACTCCCTTTCTCCCTTTCTCCCTCCTCCCTTCTCCTCTACGGTCTCCTCTCTTTCTTTTCCATTTTTCCTTTCTCCCTTCTCCTCCACCGTCTCCTTTCTTTCTTGTCCTTTTCTCCCTCCTTCTTTCTCTACTGTCTCCTCTCTTTTTCGCCCTTTTCTCACCCTCCCTTCTCCGCTGTCTCCTCTCTTTCTTTCCCTTTTTCCCTCTCCCTTTTCGTCCATTGTCTCCTTCACCACTTCTTCCCTTATTTCTCCTCCGTACCTTCTCCTGTACTCTCTTCTTCTTTTCTTCCTTCCTCCTCATTCGCTCTCGCTTCGGATGTCCCGTTGATGAAAAATTTTGCGATTTATATTCATAGGTCCTCGATCTCGGCATTCATAGAAAGTACTGGAGCCCATTACCACCCATGAACATAGCACCATAAGAATTCCTAACACCATCACCACAAAAATAAAAATCACCACTAAAATTATTTATCTCCTATCATGCCACCACCACCACATAACACATAACACCACCACTTCCATCACCACATCAGGGGCTCTCCCACCACCTAACACTACCACCACAACCCCCATCACCATACACCAGACCCCTCTCTATCAACACCACACACTACCATCTACCATCGCCACACACCAGACGCCCTCTCACTACCACCACACTACACCTCCAAATACACCCTCACCAGACCCTACCATCACCACACATCACCACTCTCACCACCATCCACCACCACACTCCCCAGTGACACTCCGTCATCCCCAGTTAGCGTCCCAGCTCCTCTGCAATGTCGTGGGTTCGTTATGGTGCAATTGCAAATGCGGCAAAGCAGATGTTCTGGTTCATGCTACAACTCTGCAGGAGATATTTACTGAATGGGCGGAGTGCAGCTGAGAGGCCGCGATGGTGAAGCATGTGGGGTTTAAGAGTCAATTGTTCTACTTCGGGTTATGCAGATTATATATCTTTTAGGGAAATAGTGTGGATGACTGATAAATAGGTAAAAAAAAAAAAAAAAAAAAAAAAAAAAAAAAAAAAAAAAAAATATATATATATATATATATATATATATATATATATATATATATATATATATATATACATATATATATACATATATATATATATATATATATATATATATATATATATATCGTGTGTGTGTGTGTGTGTGTGTGTGTGTGTGTGTGTGTGTGTGTGTGTGTGTGTGTGTGTGTGTGTGTGTGTGTGTGTGTGTGTGTGTGTGTGTGTGTGTGTGTGTATGTATATATGTATGTATATATGTATGTATATATGTATGTATATATATACATATATATATATATATATATATATATATATATATATATATATATATATATACATACATATATATTACACAGGTTCCTTAAAATAATCTTGTTTAATTAGAGAGAGAGAGAGAGAGAGAGAGAGAGAGAGAGAGAGAGAGAGAGAGAGAGAGAGAGAGAGAGAGAGAGAGAGAGAGAGAGAGAGAGAGAGAGAGAGAGGGTGTTAGGATCAGAAATGTGAGCAGCTGTGACGAATTGGGACAGATGTGGAACGACACGTGGCCATGTATGGAGCTTAGACAGGCAGGTGTTATTGTACTAAATAACTCGTCTTAACACAAAGCGCTTGAAACAGATTACAGAAACTAAAATCACATGATAAGAAAGAGGTTCCGGTAGATGCGAAACACAGACAACAGAAATGAACAGATAATTTACACCTTTATCATCTCTTAACACTTACACATACTGTATATGTGTTGGGCCATCTCAGGTGTTCCTGCGTCAGAACACCTGCATATATCAGGGGGGAAATCTATATATATTCTCTCTCTCTCTCTCTCTCTCTCTCTCTCTCTTCCTAGCTCTCTCTCTTCCTAGCTCTCTCTCTTCCTAGCTCGCTCTCTTCCTAGCTCGGTCTCTCTAGCTCTCCTTCTCTCCCTCTTCCTCCCTCCCTTTGTCTCTCTCTTCCTCCCCCTCCATCCCCCATCTTCTTCCCCTTCTCCGTCTCCCTCTTTCCCTCCCTCTCTCTCCCTCTCTGACATATGGTCCCCTTAACTTCAACACCAAAACATTCCCAGCGCCTCCTCTTGTCTTCTAAATACCCTCTTCCCCTCTTTCTCTTCCTCCCTCTCCTCCTTCCCCTCCCACCCTCCCTTCCCCCTCCTCCCTCTCCCCATAGACTAAAAGCAGGGGGAGGGGGTCAAGTGCGCAGCCCTGATTATCTTAGGGACGCACCCTACTTCAGGGGCAGATTTCGGGGACGGAGAGTGCTGTTGGGTGTGAAGGGGGAGGGGGAGGGGAAGGGGGAAAGTAGAGGGTGGGGAGGGGGAGGCGAAGGGGGAAAGTAGAGGGTGGGGAGGGGGTGGCATAATGCGGGAGACTAGATGTATAGTTTCTCTCCCCTCCCCCCCCCCCCGTTTATCTTTCTTTGTCTCTGTTTCTGTCTGTTTAGTTGTTTGTCTGTGTGTGTCTCTTTCTTTTCCACTTCCTCCCTTTCTCTTTCTCTCTTTCTTTTTCTCTTTCTCTTTCATATTCCTAATTTCTTTTTTCAACAAATAAAAATCCCAAACACATGACCTCAACGCAAGACGAAACACAAAGAAACGAAGTCCATTATAAAAAAAATAAAATAAAATAAAAAATGCCCCAATTACTAGCTATACACTCCCAGCCGCCCTTCCCAGACCTCTCTCTCTGTGGGCGTGGGGGAGGGAAACGAGGGCAGCTGTCGCGGGCGTGAGAGCGGGCGGATGAAGGATGGGCGTTTAGGGGTGATATCACAGACGGTGGGCTGCCGTGTGGGCACTATGGGCGGCGTGGGCGGCGTGGGCGGCCGACGCGACGCAGCGAAAGATCGTCTTACCAGAAGGTGTGTGTGAGGAGGGAGGGAGGGAGGGAGGGAGGGAGGGAGGTGGTGGGATGGGGGAGAGGAGGGGGTGGCTTCGGAGTGTATTTGAGGGAGGGGGGGTAGGGAGGGGGTATGGTTAGGTGGCTTGGTGGCCTTAGAATGGCTTCGGAGTGGCTTAGAGAGCTGTGTTGAAGA
>NC_051403.1:26213647-26216147 GCF_015228065.2 Penaeus monodon
ATAAAAACGTAGATGCACACTTCATACATACATAAATACATAAATACATACATATAACTGCGTTTCAAGATTTCGGAAAAAAGAGAATAGAAAAATCAACTTTATAATAAGAGTGAAAAAGAAAAGACATTTAGGGGAAAAGTACGAAGGCTCTTCCGAAACCTAAAAAGATAATATGGAAAGAAAATAGAGAAATAATAGAAAACAGAAAATATTAATTGGATAAACTGGTTATAACAGAATTACCTACTCTGCAGCCCTTAAAAAAAAAAAAAAAAAAAAAAAAAAAAAAAAAAAAAAAAAAAAAAAAAAATCCTCTGTTGTCTCTCTCTCTCTCTCTCTCTCTCTCTCTCTCTCTCTCTCTCTCTCTCTCTCTCTCTCATCCTAGCTCTCTACCAATCAAGCAATCTATCTACCAATCATTCAATCTATCTATCTGTCTCTGTCTGTCTGTCTGTCTGTCTCTCTCTCTCTCTCTCTCCCTCTCTCTTTCTCTCTCTCTCTCTCTCCCTCCTTCTCTCTCTCTCCTCTTCTCTCTCCCCTCTCTCTCTCTCTCCTCCTCTCTCTCCCCTCTTCTCTCTTCTCTCTCTCTCTCCCCCTTCTCTCTCTCTCTCTCTCTCCTTCTCTCTTCTCTCTCTCTTCTCCCCTCCTCTCTCTCTCTCTCTCCTCTCCTCTCTCTCTCCTCTCTCTCTCTCTCTCTCTCTCTCTCTCTCTCTCTCTCTCTCTCCCCTCTCTCCTCCCCTCTCTCTCTCACTCTCTCCCTCCTCTCTCTCTCTCTCCCTCCCCTCTCTCTCTCTCCCTCCTCTCTCTCTCTCCTCTCTCCTCTCCTCTCCCTCTCTCTCTCTCCCTCCCTCTCTCTCCTTCTCTCTCTCTCCCTCCATCGCTCCCTTCCTCCCTCCCTCTCTCTCTCTCTCTCCCTCGCTCCTTCCCTCCCTCCCTCTCAACCGCGACGCCCTTGAGCCTCCTCTCCCTCCAGCCCCCGGGCCGAGTTGGAGGTCGACCCAAGCATGCCCGAAACCCGAGCGAATCCGAACAGAACTCTTGGAGGACGACCCGACAACCTCTCGTGGGGGAGGGGGGAGGGGGGGGGGTGGAGGGTAAGATTGCAAAGGGAGGAGTTGAGGGGGGGAAAGGTGGGGGGGAAAGGTGGGGGAGGGTAAAGGGTGTGTGGAGGGGGGGGGGGGTTAAGGGGTTTAAACTGGAGTGGAGGGGGATAGGTTGGGGGGGGGGGATGAAAGGTCAGGAGAGGGGGTTGGGGAGGTTAAAAGGGGAGGAATTGAGGAGTTGGGGGTTAAGGACTTGAGGGAGGGAGGGGCTGAGGGTAAGTTTCAAGGTCAAATTCTTCACCTTGCTCATACCTCGATCACTTGACCTTTTTCGACCTTGTCATCTCCTGTGCTGGTGCGTTGCTGGAGTGGGGAGGGAGGGAAGGGGGGAGGGGGAGGGGGAGGGAGGGAGGGAGGGAGGGAGGGAGGGAGGGAGGGAGGGAGAGAGAGAGAGAGAGAGAGAGAGAGAGAGAGAGAGAGAGAGAGAGAGAGAGAGAGAGAGAGAGAGAGAGAGAGAGAGAAAGAGAATAAAAAAAAATAAATAACATAAAGAAACATCACGAAAAATCCCCTGACGAACGAGAACTAAAAACGAAAAACAACGAAAAAAAAAAAAAACTAAAACGAAAAAAAACGCAACAGCTCGGATGCAAACAAAAACAAACGAACCAGCGAATCGCAGAACAGGGTCCTTTAGGAAACGTTTCGAGTAAAGTACTTCGGCAATTTATCAACAAAGACCGGATTGTCGCGCCCGAGCCTTAACCGGCGGGGAACCACTTGGCGGATTTATACAGTAGACTGAAATTCACTTGGCTTGAAAAGGAGGTTTGTAATTAGGCAAAGTTTCGCGTAAATCATGGCATAATCATGACGTAAAATAAGTTTTTTTTTTATAAGTTTTTCTGTATCTTATTGTGAAACAGAATAATAAAAATTGTTCAGTGCTTGACTATCCATAAAATTGTTAATCAGAAATAAAAAAAGTATGTAAATACCCTCTTCCTATACGTTATAAAATCAATACATTACAATACACATCGTAAAATATAGCAAACAGTCAATTGGGCACTAACATAGGCCTACAAAAAAAAAAAAAAACAATATTCCCACAAAACGCGTTACCCAAATTTACCGACACGTACGCCCACCACAGGTTTCAGGTCCGCCCACAAGGAGTTCACGCCCGCGCCGATGACTTCAGACCCGCCGCCCGTCTGCGCAATCTCGACGCCCACCACGAAGCTCGCGCCTCGCCATCTGCTTTTGCCCTTCCCCCTTGACACGCTCCCTCCTGCCGTCTTTGCATTACTGTTATCGTTATCATTATTATCATCACTGTTGTTCTTATTATCACTATTACGATAACCATTGTTATTGTATTAACATCATTACCATTACCATTCTTTTTATTATTATTATCACCATCGTAGCCATCGTCATGGCATTATCAA
>NC_051403.1:26228647-26238647 GCF_015228065.2 Penaeus monodon
TGTCTGTCTGTCTGTCTGTCTGTCTGTCTGTCTGTCTGTCTGTCTGTCTGTCTGTCTGTCTGTCTGTCTGTCTGTCTGTCTGTCTGTCTCTATCTCTCTCTCTCGTTCCTCTCCTGCTCTCCAACAACTTCTTATATATTGTTTTCTTATTTTTTAGTGTGTCTATTTCATCTAATTTTGTTTTCTTTTTCACTCTCTCTTAATTTCTTCGTACGATTCATTTCCCCTTTCGTCATAATTAACAGTCTATTTTTTCTTGTTGATTTGTATCATTAATTTCCCTTTTCCTCCTCATCTCCTTATCTTCTCATTTACCAGTTTCTTTTATTCCTCTCCTTTTTCTTCTGTCAGCAACCAGCAGGACTCCGTCTTTTCTTTATTTCTCTCTTCTCCCTATTCCTCCTTCCTCTTCTCCTCCTCCTTTTATTCTTCCTCTTCCCCCTCCTTCTCCTTCTATTTCTTCTACTTCTTCTCCCATTTCTCATTTTTTTTCTCCTTCTCTTCCACGATATCCTTCATCTCTTCCTCCCCCTTTCTTCCTCCTCCTCTGCCTCCTACACCGCCTCCTACGCTTCACATCTTTCATCTCAAAGTAATCTCATCTCTCCTTTCTCCCCTTCTTCGTATTCTCCACCGTCCCCTGTTTCTCATCCCCTCATCCCCTCATTCCCTCTTTCTCCCCTTTCCACCACACACGCAAACCACTACCCATTACGTCATCACAATACCAGTAAGAAATTGAGAAAAGATATGTAAAATTATCTTACTTTGTGACGTCACTGGTTCTTACCTGAAAAAAAAGGATTTGTAAATATGATTCATTTATTTTTCTAGATTAATTAATGAAAAACATTTGATTACAGGGAAAAAACAAATGAAATTGAATGTGGATGTCAAGAGACAGACACGGGATTAGATGGATACTGATAAATCAAAACTGAATTCATATTAAAAAAATGGTTATTGTGATAATATATACCATTGTGTATATTAGTATATTTTGTGTATAAATTATATTCAATAAAGTGTGTATATTTTGTGGAAAAAAGATGGTAATATTGCAAACAATAGACCAAAAAAGAAAAAAAATGAAGAAAGAATATTAGAAAACAGAAAAAAAAAACTTCCCTTGAGCCTCAGTAACATTAGACGACCTTTTGTTTGGCGGGAAATTTAAAACATGTCGAGGATGATTTATTTTTGTGGAAGCTTCTCGTTCTTTTTTGTGGAAGGACTGACCGTGTTTCCATAGAGTATTTGTGTAAATATATATATTGTACATATGTGTACGTATATGCATACAAATAGATAGACAGACAGACAGACAGACAGACAGACACACACACACACACACACACACACACACACACACACACACACACACACACACACACACACACTCTCTCTCTCTCTCTCTCTCTCTCTCTCTCTCTCTCTCTCTCTCTCTCTCTCTCTCTCTCTCTCTCACACACACACACACACACACACACATACACACACACAAATAGGCCATCACTTTAACTGAAAGAATTAGATGTATCTTGCCCCCTAGTGGCGACTATTAAAAGCACTTAGAACGAGATACCAAGCCTGGGCATTTGGCATCTGACGGTCCTGGCGCCTCCGACCTGACAGCCGCCTCTCTGTTGGCAGAAGCGGCAGCGGATCGAAGGGGACCACACGCAGATGCCCGTCTCTGAAATCCTCAATTATTCCCATCCTTCTTGAGATAAAGGCCGTATTCTCCCTCTCATATCGAGAAGGGCGAGAATCGTGTTGTCAAAGCCAGCGTGGAGGCCCTAATGAACGAGTGGGTGTGACTTCTATTTAGTTTATTTCTGGCGCCAGCTGATACGCGTGGCAAGCCGGCGGAGAGTTCCAGAAGGTGTGACGTCAAGGGATACCCATGGCATAAAGGAGTTAGAACGCTTATTTGTGGATTCTGATTTCATTCAGGGTTCGTATAATTATGGGGATCTAAGCCTCTCTCTCCCTCTCTCCCTTCCACGCTGTCTCTTCATCTCACTCTTTGGCTCTGTTTGGGGTTTTTGGGCTTTGGCTTTGGCTTTGGCTTTGGCTTTGGCTTTGGCTGGCTGACTGGCTTTCTGATATTCATCTTTTCTAACGTGAAACTACTTCATATATATAACCAAAAAATCAATCAAAATAAACTTTTTAAAAAAAGTCGCACTCCGCCGGGCGTTCATGGCGAGTGACACTCCATGAAAAATGAGGGAAGATGTCAGCACTCCCCTCTTCCTCATGACTCCCTTTCCCTCACTCCCGCCCTCACTAGGCCTCCCTCATCTTTCCTCCTTTGTGCTTTCCTTTCTCTCTATTCGTCGCCGTAAACTTTCCCAATTCCCTTTTGTCGTTGTTGTTTTGTTCTTTGTTATTTTTGTCTGTTGTTTCGTTTTATTCATTATTCATTTCTGAGGGTTAGCAATGTGTGTGTGCGGTGGGGGGGGGGGGGGTGCGAGGGTGAACGGACAGGAGATTACAACGCAGATTACAACACGTGCTTTTGTAGTTTTTGCATTGTGGGTTTTTCTACCATAGTATCAACACGGAAGAGTGTTTTGCCAGTCAACACGTACTATTTTAAATATACACGATAATGCTATGCGAAAATTCGTGACGAAAATAAACATCTGGCATTCAAATGCCATTTACTTTATCTACAAGCAATGCATCATCAACTGAATAAAGACAATATGAACATCCAAGGCAAGTTATATCTTGCATTCTCTCTCTCTCTCTCTCTCTCTCTCTCTCTCTCTCTCTCTCTCTCTCTCTCTCTCTCTCTCTCTCTCTCTCTCTCTCAGAGCAAAAGCCTTATGTAAGTCTCATTATCACTTGCAAAAGAGGTCGCCAGGCTCATCACAACAACAAAAAAAAATAATATTGTGTACGAAGAGCTTCACACAATAGGCTCCCTGCTAATTAAGGGGGTATTCCACTATTAACTTTTAATTAACCAGGTAATTAACTCATTAATTAGCAATAATGATTACTCGTTTGATGCAGCGGTTTTGAACGCGTGCTGACAGGGTGAAGTTTGTAAGTAGGGATTTTAGTACATCGTTGAAGATTACATTACTACAGTTCTTATGGTTATTACTGTTGGGTTAGAAATGACTTTGTCAGTGTACAGAAAAGAAGAAGAAAAAGGAGATGAAGATGAAGAAAAAAACAGAAAAAGGAGATGATGAAAGAGAAGAGAAGGAGAAGAAGAAAGAGAAGAAGACGAAGAAGAAGAAGAAAAAAAAACCCGCAGAAGAAGGAAGAGAAGAAAAAGAAAGAAGATTGAAGAAATAGATAGGTGATGATAGTAACTACAGCAGCAACAATAATAATAATAATGAAATAATAATAATAATAATAATAATAATAATTATGAAACGAAAAAGACAAAGAAGAGAAAATGAGGAAGCAGTAGTGAAGAAATACCTGGTTTTAATCGGCCGTCCTCTCCATATTGTGATATATAGGCCTATCCTTCATAAAGTTACTATAAATTCGATGCAACACTTCTCTTTCAAAGAACAGTTGAAACAAGAGATCACAATGGCAAAAAAAAATAAATAAATAAAAAAAATAATAATAATAAAAAATAATAAAACAACGATAGTAATATATTTGAAATTAAATGAAAAAAAATCTTTATCAAACAATAAAATCTTATGAAGGACAATAAATCAAAACGTTCCCGCCGATAATCCCTCGTGAAAATTGACCATTTCATACCCCCCCCCCCCTCCGAGACGTCTTCTTCATAGGCCTATCCAAAGGGAAGGAGGTGTGTGGGGAGAGGGGGGGGGGAGGGAGCGCAAGGTGGGCTAAGCCTGTACAAAACGCGTGTAATCTGTAAACGGACAGATGCACCTTTCTGCTTTATCCCCCCCTCCTCCCTCCCCACCCTCCTAAACCCCCTCCCTCGTTCTCTTCCCCCTCCCTTCCCATACTTCTAAACCCCTCCCCCCTTCTCCAGTCTTCTAGATCCTCCCCCAATCCCTTATCTCTGTAGATTCTTCTCCATTACTTCCATCCCCTATTCCCCACCTTCTACACCCCCCTCCTTTCACCTCACTCCCTCGACCTTCCTTCAAATCCCCACCTCCCCCCTTTTCCTCCCCCTCTCCCCACCCCCCAACTTCCCCATCCCCTTCTCCACCCCCACCCCCCAACTCCCTAAACATTTCCCTACCCCCCCCCCCCACCCCCACCCGTCCACGTCGGAATAAAAGGTCGAATTCATTATCTCGGCTGACGGTGAAGATCGCACCTTTGCTAAGATTTAAAAAAAGTATATATTAAGATATGCCAAATGGCCTAGAGAAAATTTATCATTTTTTAATTCTTATCGAGCAATTTATCTATTCTCGGAGAGCAATTAATCTAAGTGTCATTGCAGGTAATATATTTTGCTTAATGGTGCTAAAATCTGTCAACCAGATTACTGGAATTCGCATAAAAATTTAAGTAAAGAGATATTCAATAATCATCAGCATTCATTTATCTATGCATTAAATCTTTCTTATAAATGTCGAAATAGACGTCTATATCAATAAACTAATTAGTTTATCAACAAATCAGTGGATATTATGCAAATATAATAACAATGGATAATGATAATACTGATGGTAGCAATAATCATAATCATAATAATAATCATGATGATGATGATGATGATGATGATGATGATGATGATGATGATGATAATGGTGGTGGTGGTGGTGGTGGTGGTGGTGGTGGTGGTGGTGGTGGTGGTGGTGGTGGTGGTGGTGGTGGTGGTGGTGGTGATGATGGTGATGATGATGATGATGATGATGATGATGATGATGATGATGATAATGGTGGTGGTGGTGGTGGCAATGGTAATGATAATGATGATGATGATGATGGTAACAACAAGACCAACAATAAAAACAATAATGATAATAACAACGAAATACTGACAATCATATTAATGAAGAGAGCGGACATCAATAATAATGACAAAAAACAAACATAACAATAATAACAGCAGCAACAATAATAATAACAAGTTAATGAAGATGCAGCTGCTGTTACTGCTTATAATGATAATGATGGTGATAGTGATGAAAATGAAAATGATGATGATGATGAAAATGGTGACAGCAGTTATATCAGTAATCACAATAATGAAAACGATAAAGATACAGATAACGAGAATAATAATAATGATAATAATGATAATAATAATGATAATAAATCTATTACTTGTATCAACAACAATGATAACACTAAAGATAGCAACAACAATGATAACACTAAAGATAGCAACAACAATGATAACACTAAAGATAGCAACAACAATACCAACAAGTGAACTCTCTAAGGGTCTCAAAAGTACTTCAAAACTCTACTTACTCAGTCACTAAAGGGATAAACAACCACACGGATACATTATATAACCCTAGGATATGACTTAAAGCACATCCGACTTTAAATACCTGTTGGTACGAGCACTTAAAATACCCGCATTTAAAGTGTGCTTATTAACATTTCATCCAGATTTCAAGTGTTGATTTCATATTTTTTCGGATCAGTTTACAATAGTTTAAACCCAACTTCTCTATCTCAAACACAGGAATAGATGATGATGATGATGATGATGATGATGATGATGATGATGATGATGATGATGATGATGATGATGATGATGATGACAATAATAATAATAATAATAATAAAGAAAAATAATAATAATAATAATAATAAATAATAACAATAATAAAAATAACAATAACAATAATAACAATATTAATAAAAACATCAATAACAACAACAACAATTAAATAACATACATAAAAAATAAGAGTAAAATAAAATACCCCGAAACAAATATATAACACTGCTATTTCAAACACAGGAATACCAACAGAAACGAAACAACAAAAAACAGAGTGACATAAAAACAACAAAGAAATACCAACCATGTCATTATTCATTTCACATAATTGCCATCGCATCCCAGCCATGCGTGAAATTAATTGTAACTCCCGTTAATTAACTTCGATTACGGTCATTTCACAACGTCACTGCCATACGCACGTTTCGAGTCCGTTCTTGGAATCCTACTCCAAGAGGACCTCGATCGTGCCTTAGATTGAGGATGTAATATGCCCCCCCCCTCCTACCTATTATCCTACTGTACCCCCACCCCCGTCCCTCCTCCTCCCCTGGGTCCATCTCATCTTTTGATGATTGTTCTTGATTTTTTTCTTCATTTTTATTGTTGCTGTTGACATTCTTGTTATTGTTACCTTTGTTGTTGATTTTTTTCTATCTCTCTCTCTTCGTCTTCATTCAAACAGCCCTCTCTTTCTATTCTCTTTTTTACCACCCTTCACATTTTCGCATTCTTCTCATTTTCACTCCTCCAAAACAATCCTTTTTATCCTTTATCACATTATCCTTATTTACCTTCATTTCTTTCGGAGCAATTCTTTCCCTACGATTGCATTAAAGCCTTCATTCACAACTTCACTATTCCCATTCAACTTCTCAATGTCCCCTTCACTTTCCCTCTTAATAATACTCTATCCATTCTAGCGTATTATCCTCTTTATTCGCTACCACTTCCTCTCCCTCTCTTTTGCACACTGAACTTCATATCTCACAAACTTCCACTCTCTCTAAACAATCCATAATCCACGGTTACATAATCTCATTTATTCATAAACTTCCCTGTCTTTCTTCAACTTCCTCCCATTCCTCATGCCATCGCATTCCACTTCATTCCACTCTCCATGAACCCTTTCTTTATCCATTATCCATAACCCTTATTCACCAACTTTTTCATTCATTCATTTTATCCATTCCACACCAGAGTTATCCATTTTTTAACAACTTCCTTTATTCACGAACGCCTTCCTTCTTCTTTCATCCACTTTATCCCCTTCACACCAACCTTCGTCAGCGTTCTCTCTCCTCCTGATAATCCTTTATCCAGGCCCGCCTATTACACAAGCCATAACCAAGCCGCGTCCACATTCAAGCCATAACCAAGCCAAACCCAATCCGAATCCAAACCATACCCAAGCCAAATCCACACTATACCCAAGCCACACCTAATCCAAATCCACACAATACCCAAGCCACATTCAAACCATACCCAAGCCACACCCCTGCCATACCCAATCCGAATCCAAACCATACCCAAGCCATGCCAAGGCCAAAGCCTTATCCCTCCCACGCCCACTCACGCCCTTGATTAAGTGGTCTTGATTAAGTCTTTCATCGCCGTGACAAATGGAGGTTCTGTCGGACGAAGAAATAAGCTGGATTATATAGTCTGTCTCTGATTTTTTTTTTCTTTTTTTGTAGGGGTAGGGATGGGGGGGGGATTTTTCTTTATTCCTTTGTTTCTTTTTCTCGTTTCTCCTTCTCTTTTTATTCTTTATTACTTTTTTCTTGGGGGATAGGAAATCTTTGGTTTCTGTTTTTCGTTTTTCCCTCCCTTTTTATTTTTTTTATTTATTTTTTTTTTTTTGGGGGGGGGATCTGGTTTTCCTTATCAATCGATTTCAGTTCTTATGTACGTATTTTCAAACAATGAAAATTCCAATTTGAGACACATTTATCCGCCTTATAAATACGTTACCACGTTGTGACACCAAAACTAACACATAACACATAATATTATTTCCTATTTAACCAAGTCGACTTTTACATACACACAACACCAAATACAAATAAACAAACAAACATCAAATTCTCCCACAGAGTCCAACCGCAGCCCATAAGAAACGAAATTAAGTGAAATCCAACCCTCCTTCGCAATCCTGAAACGACGTATCATTCCCCTCCATCTCGACATCGGACGAGCTCTCTGGCAAACTGAATAAATAATCAAAAGCTGATTAAAAAGAAAGAACGGAAGAGAGAGAGAGAGAGAGAGAGAGAGAGAGAGAGAGAGAGAGAGAGAGAGAGAGAGAGCAAGAGGAGGCAGATAGAGAGAGAAAAAATATATAAAAAACCGATGCGCCACATAAAACCCACACGGCAGCGGACCTAACCAGCTCTCTTTCCTGATGCCTTAGCGAGAGGCTAAACCACTTAGTGAGCTGAGGGTAGGCCTACGGGAAGGTCAAGCTACCCACGAAGGGGAGATAAAGGATGGGAAGATAGTAGGGTTGGATGATGGCAGAAGAGAGATGGGTGATTGGAGGACGTCGGTTGATCTATCTGGTTGCAGCACTATTCTGCACACATATATACGTTGATACATACAGTGCGCGCGCGCGTGCGTGTGTGTGTGTGTGTGTGTGTGTGTGTGTGTGTGTGTGTGTGTGTGTGTGTGTGTGTGTGTGTGTGTGTGAGAGAGAGAGAGAGAGAGAGAGAGAGAGAGAGAGAGAGAGAGAGAGAGAGAGAGAGAGAGAGAATGAGTTTGTATGTTTACAATAGATAACCCACAAAAAAGGTAATGAAACCTAAGAGCTATCTACTTAATCTGGCTTATCTGCCGCTGTTATTAAAGGGTCCATAAGTAAGCAGATAAGACCATGCAAAACCTACGGACTCACAGCAAGTGCAAACCTTTTTATATCGCTTATCAAATTCAGCGGTTCCGCCGACAGACCACTAAGCACACGAAAAAAAAATGATATTCGTCTCAGCTTTAATATTTAAAAAATCGTCGAAAAAAAAAGAAACATATAACTAAATAGATATGTAATTATTTTAGAAAAGATAACAATTAAAAAGGTAAGTAGATATGACAATAAAAATAAATAAAAAATAAACATACAGAACCAAACACAAGTAAACAATAAACATTTCAAACAAATGAATAAATAAAACCCACATTAATCTACATACCTTCCTATCAATAAATACTCAAATGAATAAATAAATAAAACCCACATTAACCTACCACTAACCATTTCAAACAAATCAATCAATAAATAAAACCCACAATAGCGTACGTCCCTTCCTACTGATAAACATTTCAAACAAATAAATAAATAGAATCCACATTAATCTATGTCCCTTCAAACCAATATTTTTTTTTTTCAAATAAATAAATGAATAAATAAATAAAACCCACATTAATCTACATACCTTCAAACCAATAACCATTTCAAACAAATAAATGAATAAACTCCATATTAATCTACGTCCCTTCCTATCAATAGCCATTTCAAATAAATAGATAAATAAATAAACCCTATATTAATATACGTCCCTCAAACCAATAAACATTTCGAATAAATAAATAAATAAATCCCACCCTAATCTACGTCCCTTCCTGCCAATACACATCTCAGACAAATAAATAAATAAATCCCACACTAATCTACGTCCCTTCCTGCCAATACACATCTCAGACAAATAAATAAATAAATCCCACACTAATCTACGTCCTTCTCAGACAAATAAATAAATAAATCCCACACTAATCTACGTCCCTTCCTGCCAATACACATCTCAGACAAATAAATAAATAAATCCCACACTAATCTACGTCCCTTCCTGCCAATACACATCTCAGACAAATAAATAAATAAATCCACCCTAATCTACGTCCCTTCCTGCCAATACACATCTCAGACAAATAAATAAATAAATCCCACACTAATCTACGTCCCTTCCTGCCAATACACATCTCAGACAAATAAATAAATAAATCCCACACTAATCTACGTCCCTTCCTGCCAATACACATCTCAGACAAATAAATAAATAAATCCCACACTAATCTACGTCCCTTCCTGCCAATACACATCTCAGACAAATAAATGAATAAAACCCACATGAATCTCCGTCGTTCCCCACCAACGCTGGGAGAGCTGCACCTCCTCCCTGGCTGCGTGAGAAGGGCAATGCTCAAAACTTTAGGGGTTTATGACTTGCATAATTTACGGGAATTATGTTCGTGGGGATTAGGGACTAAGAGTGTTTCATTTACATATTGGATAACATATTCATGGTCTGTGCAAAGTGCGGTTGGAGTGGACGCTGTTGCCTTTGG
>NC_051403.1:26248647-26251147 GCF_015228065.2 Penaeus monodon
CCTCCCCCTTTCCCCCAATTCCCATTAACCTAATGCCAAAGGGTTTACGTACTGTTGTTCCCTGCAATTTTTTGTTACATATCAGTAAGCCCCAGTGACCGATCCTGATTTCCCCATTCCTTGAATTTGTGGGGAAATGTGTTTTTCTTTCTAATACGATTAATAGTGACAGTGTTATTGTTCTTATTGATATTATGATTATCAAATTGTTATTAAAATTTTAATAACATTAAAGACAATAGAATACTACAAGTGAAGCCTTTACAAAATCAAATAAAAGGGTAAACAAGTAAGATATATAAGACTAATAACTGACTCCTTGGTGACTAAGCACTTGTTGAGCCATCTGGGTTAATTCCTTCTCCCCATTCTGCTCTCTCATTTTCCCTCCCCTCTCATTCCCCCATTTTCCTCTCCCCCATCCCTCCATCCACCTCCCTACCTTTCTCCCCTTCCCCCTTCTCCATACCTCCTCCTCTCCCCACTTCACATTCTCCCCTTTCCTCATTTCCGTCTCCCCCTTCTCCCTCGTTCTCTCCTTCCTCCCCATTTCCCCTTCTCCCTCGTTCTCTCCTTCCTCCCCATTTCCCCATCTCCCTCGTTCTCTCCTTCCTCCCCATCTCCCTCGTTCTCTCCTTCCTCCCCATTTCCCCATCTTCCTCGTTCTCTCCTTCCTCCCCATTTCCCCTTCTCCCTCGTTCTCTCCTTCCTCCCCATTTCCCCATCTCCCTCGTTCTCTCCTTCCTCCCCATTTCCCCATCTCCTCCTCGAGCTGTCTCGAGGAAGGAGACGAAAGACTGAAGACAGGAGTAATATCAATAATGATGATGATGATTTTTAATAACATTAAAAACTATAATTGTAATGATAAAAAATAATAATTCTGCTACAATCCTCCAGATAAAAGGGTAAAATGAAATAAAACAGACACAATAAAACTGGCAAACCTTTCAGAGAAGAACTAACAATCGTAACATCCCCCCTTCCTCTACCCCCTCCCCCCACTTCCCTCAGGACAGAAGCCCCCCCCCCCCTTCTGCCTCTCCCTCTCTCCCCTCCCCCTCCTTCCCCTCACTTCCTACCTACTCCATTCTTCCTCTTCCTCTCTTCCAATACGCTAATTATCCCTTCCAAACCACTTCCTTCTTCTATTTTCTGTTCTTCCGCAAGTGAAGCAATAAAGGAGGGAGAGGGTGGGAGGGAAGGAAGGAGAAAGGGAGGGAAGGAGGGGAGGAGGGAGGGAGGGAGGAAGGGAGGAAGGGAGGGGGATAAGGAGGGGGGGGAAGGATGGATGGATGGATGGATGAAGGGAGGCAGATAGATAGAGAGAGAGGTAGATAGATAGATAGATAGATAGATAGATAGATAGATAGATAGATAGAGAGAGAGAGAGAAAGAGAGAGAGAGATTTTTTACCATCGTTTCAAAGAAAAAAAAAAATGATCAATTAAAAAATCGCTTTCAATTGAAGCGCAAATATCTAATTCCATGCGATGCAGAGAAGAACTGAGTAAAGACAGCGTGAAGATGGAAACTGAAATGAGACGGAACTGTTTTTTCCATAAGCATTCGGATTAGTTTAGCATTTTTTATCATACACATTCAGATTCCTCAATTTATTATGTATCTTCTAGTTCCCGTTTTTACAGAATGTCGCCATATACTACAACTTACATAAAATTTCAGTTATACAAAAATATGACAATTTAACATGAAACATAAAAAATGCAAACAACATTAACTACAAAAAGAAATTGCAACACGGACACACACCACACATCTTTCACAAACAAAGACACAGCTTTACATACCTAATAAATCGAACAATAACTAAACCAAAACTCTCACTTTGGCTTCGATCAATAAAACCTCAAAGTCACCGGCGCGTGAATTGAATCGCTGTAATCAAATTCATACGGAATCGGACGCCTCGGAGCATAAAAAGGGCAGGAAAATACGACTAGTAATTCCGATCGAGATGGCGTCGTCCGTTACCTCAAGGAGCGGCTTCGGTTCTTTAAAGATATTAAGGACTTCCTTGACTGATGAGAACCGAGATGCTTACTTAAAAAAAGGGAGAAAAAAGAGCGTGGAAAAAAAGAAATGTATTACTCTGAGATAAATAAATGAATAAGAAGAAGAAATGAGAAAGTGCAGTTTATAAACTATAAACATGGTTCTTAATCTTTTCACTACCACGCCCCCCCCCTTAGAAATTACTGACACCCCTCAGGTTAAGAACCTCTGCTATAAATGAATCCTGGAAAACATGTACGCACGCGCGAATGTGTGTGTGTGTGTGTGTGTGTTCATGGATATATGTAAGCATGTAGGTATGTGTATGTATGTATGTATGTATACATGTGAATGAGTATTCATGTATAGTATACGTAGTTTCTCTCTCTTTTCTTTTAAATAAATCTGTTTGTATACTTTACTATTTATATATATTGTAATACATACAAACACACACACACACACACACACACACACACACATA
>NC_051403.1:26261147-26268647 GCF_015228065.2 Penaeus monodon
ATTTCTCCCTGGTCTTCATACCCTCTGACCTTGTTAGGTCACTTCTGTCGCGGGGAGAGAAGGGTCAAAATCTGGCGCTCATCATACCAGAGCCCAGTAACCAGCAGGAAAACGCGGGATACTGACCCTTAGGAAACCAAGTCCGTGCCAGTGGGAAGAACGCAAATCTTACTCTTGTAAATCTAATATTCAATATTCGTAACAGAAAGCCTGTGCAGTACCAGAGAGTGGTAGGTAACGTTGCGGTGGTAGTAACAACCCATGTGGTAGTAGTAACAACCACGAGGGAGTAGTAACAACCATGCAGTTGTTACTACATGCGGGGTAGTAACAACCATGCAGTTGTAGTAACAACCATGCGGGGCAGTAACAACCACGAGGGAGTGGTAACAACCATACAGTGGTAGTAACAACCATGAGGGAATAGTAACAACCATGCGGTAGTAGTAACAGCGGTGAGGAATTCCCGAGTGGTGGTGCCGCCAGCGCCGTGGTGGTCAATCGCATAAATTGCCGTAATGATAGCTGGATGCGGAAGGAAGCGGTCTTCAGCAGTCTCCAGACTTATATATTTCTAGACTCGTTGTTTTGCAAGATTAGATTGAAGGAGGGTGAACGTCCCCCCGCCAAGGACATTTAGCACGCGTTGGAGGGGGATGGGGCGGGGGGAGAGGAAGGCGTGGAGGGTGTAGGGAGACAGAAAGGAAGGGAGGAGGAAGAAGAGAAACGGAGGGAGACGAGGGGTGGAGGGGGGAGTAGAGGCAGAGGGAGAGATGGGACGGAGAGAGGGAAAGGAGAGGGCGGAGGAGGAGAGATGGAGAGGAGGACAGGAAAGAGATAGAGAGGACGTCACACTTTCATCACTCTTATGGACCCTTTCGTCGCTCTTTTCATCGCAGCCCGCACGTCCTTTCGTTAGCCGTCACTTTCATTTTTTATAACGCTGGTCACTTCGTAAGGATCTGTCAGCCAAATTCTTGTTTACAGACCTCTTGTGCGCAATCGCCAACCGTGCGCCACTTCGCAGTTGTGAGGATGTCTAGGCGAAAAAAAATATATTGCCTGTTTTTATTTAGTTATCTCGCTGCTTGCTCGTCTGTCTGTCTCTCATGATCTCTGTCTTTATCGTTATCTCTCTTTCTTTTTCTCTTTTCTCTTTCCCTCACTTTCGCTCTCTCTGTGTCCCTTTCACGCTTTCTCTCTCTCTCTCTCTCTCTCTCTCTCTCTCTCTCTCTCTCTCTCTCTCTCTCTCTCTCTCTCTCTCTCTCTCTCTCTCTCTCTCGCTCACACACATACACACAGGATGCTGATTGGCCACTTCCGGATGCTGGCGTCATCCCGACTCCCTCGCAACAAGGGCATGTCTGCTACCCGCAGGAGGACGCTCTTAGAATCATGACACGAAAGCATGATCCTTCTCGCAGCTCGAAGGACTCTGGCAACAGAGAGGCAGGACCGGGGGGAGGGGGAGGGGGAACTGACAGACAAGCGTAGTGACATGTGAATCCGTGGTGTTGCAGGGCGAGGAGGGGGGGATAAAACCTCTGGTCGAGTTGGGCTGCGCGTTCACGTGGGTAAACCCGTGGCACGTTGCGCTCGCTCTTCGCTTTATGAATAGCCGTGTGTGTGTGTGTGTGTGTGTGTGTGTGTGTGTGTGTGTGTGTGTGTGTGTGTGTGTGTGTGTGTGTGTGTGTGTGTGTGTGTGTGTGTGTGTGCGTGTGTGTGTGTGCGTGTGCGTGTGCGTGTGCGTGTATGTGTGTGTGTGTGTGTGTGAGAGAGAGAGAGAGAGAGAGAGAGAGAGAGAGAGAGAGAGAGAGAGAGAGAGAGAGAGAGAGAGAGAGAGAGAGAGAGTACATGTCCTCGATATAAACTTGACACTCCCTCACAGTATGAAATCAGGCTTAAGTAAATTCGACGTTGTATCCTCATACTGCATAAACAACTTACCATAAAAGCAGACGAGGGTGTTTACGCAACCTGCTGATGGAAGTAAAGCTGGACTAAGATTTTTGAGACGTCCACAGAATGAAAGATTTGAATGAAAAAAAGGTTAATTCGGGGTCAACATCCTTTAGTGGACTATTTCTACAAAGTATTCATCATTCACGTAGACAAAAAAAAAAAAAAAAAAAAAAAAAAAAAGTATATAAAAAAAAGGTATTAATAGAGACCCAAACCCAACACGTGACAAACTTTAAAACGGCCTTTTGAAAGAAAATCCAGATTCAAAGTCTTTTCCAATCACCCTGAACGTCGTCTCGATGCCTCCGCGCGTGGAGAGGACTTCGCGGGAGAGATTAGTGGCGTCGATGCTGTTCTAGTGCCGTCGAAGGGTGCCATTGTCGACTCGTTGCCCGTGTGCTTCTTATGTCGGTTGGAGACGTGGCAAAGCTGCTTGCTAGGTGAGGCTGTACTCGCGTTGCTCGCTCGCTCGCTCTCTCTCCCTCTCCCTCTCCCTCTCCCTCTCCCTCTCCCTCTCTCTCTCTCTCTCTCTCGCATGACTTTGTATGTGACAGTAGGGTGTGCATAGTGTGTTGGGGATTCGTTTTGTACCGGAACGTGGATTTCTGCGTTACTCTCAAGTCGCCTAAATATGCCTGAATTAGCAGGATATCCCCAATTTCGTAAGTTTCCTACCTCGAATTCCTACACTCTGTAATTCGAACCAATATTTTCACACGCGGATCTTTTGTCAAACTTATTCATTTCCGTCTTGTCAGCCTTATTTCAGCGAGGCGGACCCAGGTCTTTTTGCACCCCCCCATTACCCCCTCTACCACCACTCCCGGTCACGACCTCTGGACACTCCTACTCACGTTGTCTTGTTCCTCTCTTCAGCACCTATGAGTGCCTACGTGCCTCACACTTCACTCCTGTATTTAATATTTCTTGCGTGAATTTGTTGCTCCGATCCTATTTCTATGCAAGTCATAACTTCTACTTTTATGATTTTTTTTTCTATCCTACATGATTCATAAATTAGGACTTTCCTGTTCTAATTTCAACCGTATATTTTCTGTTTTGAATTTAGTTACATTTCTTCCTTACTACTTTTCCCCGTTTTCCATATTCGCTCAATGATTCTTTCCGCGTCCTTCTACTTTCAAGTCTATTTCCCTAAAGGTCCTTTGGTGCGATTCCCAGAGTTTAAATATGCATGAAGCCAAAAGGAACCTCGAACTTCGCATTGAAGAGATTACTTTCAGTGCGAGAAGACCTGACTTGAGCAATGAAGGCGAAGATTCGCCTTTGCTCGAAATAGGAATCAATTCTAACCCACGAATTAAAATAAAATAAGACTGTAAAGGAAATAAAATGTAACACTGCACCAGGCGTGTGTATATCGCAAGCCCTCCTATCCTTCCACTCTTTTCTTCCTCTTCCTTTTCTCCTCCAGCCATATTCCACCGAGATCGTGACCGTGTTAATCATCTTTCCTCCTAAAAATATCATATTCATGGACACGCGGCCGCGCCCCCTCCGGCCCAGGTCGAAACATGAAAAATCGTGTAACACACATCGGTAAAAACACGACTGTCAAAGTATGGGCAGGTCCGGCGGCCAAATGGGTGTTGTCCGCGAGTGTCGGCCAATTTGACAGGCTCTGTCTTCAACCCTACAGAAACGGCATGATTCTGTGTCCATCATTTTGACCGTGATACAGATACTTTGCGCATTAGCCATGGAAATTGGGATATCTATGGTAATCGGGGCGAGGAATGAATTGGAAATCAGATTTTCGTCGCATAAGTCTATCTGGCAAAGCATCTAACATTTACATCTGTTAATTATCAGATGCTTTAGATTTCATCTTTTAATTCGATGCGGCGTGCATATAAGGGAAGAAGAGTGAGATGGAGGGAGAGATGCATAGATAGACTGGCAGATAGAGCGAGATATATAGATAAAGACATGCACAAGCGCGCGAGCAATCGCAAACACGTCTTTTTTCTTTCACTCTATATATAATTTGTCCCTTTTGCTGTACATGTGTCCAAATATGGACACACACACACACACACACAGACACACACACACACACACACACACACACACACACACACACACACACACACACACACACACACACACACACACACACACATGCATATATGTATACATACATACATATATGGGTGTATGTATATGTATGTATGTATGTATGTATGTATGTATGTATGTATGTATGTATGTATGTATGTATGTTATGTGTGTGTTGAGAGAGAGAGAGAGAGAGAGAGAGAGAGAGAGAGAGAGAGAGAGAGAGAGAGAGAGAGAGAGACGAAGAGAGAGAGAGAGAGAGAGAGAGAGAGAGGATTCACAGCAAGGAAACAGATGTTGAATATTCTCAAGTTTTGAAAAAAAAAAGTTTGGACAAAAAGAAAAAAGAAATCGGTGTTGCCAAACGAGGAATTCCTAATTTACAAGAGCTCGATGGCTGTCGGATACACAACACCTCTTTGTTACCTTTACGGTCGTCAGAGGCGGAGTGGCTGCAACGGAGACAGGCCCCAAAACGCGGTATTGTGACAGAAAGTGAAAAGGGAATGGGAGCGGAGGAGTGAGAGGAGAGGGAGGGAGGGAGAGGGAGGAGGAGAGGAAGAGAGGGAGAGGGAGGAGAGGAGGAAGAGAGGGAGAGGGAGGGGGAGGAGGAAGAGAGGGAGAGGGAGGGGGAGGAGGAAGAGAGGGAGAGGGAGGAGGGGAGGAGGAAGAGAGGGAGAGGGAGGGGAGGAGGAAGAGAGGGAGAGGGAGGGGGAGGAGGAAGATGGAGAGGGGAGGAAGGAGAGAGAGAGAGAGAGAGAGAGAGAGAGAGAGAGAGAGAGAGAGAGAGAGAGAGAGAGAGAGAGAGAGAGAGCAAAGGAGAGAGAGAAGAGAGAGAGAGGAGAGAGAGAGAGAGAGCGCCCCGAGGGGGACCCCGACGACTCCTTCGAGTGTTGCGGCCGCCGTCGGGAGCGCCGGCGGTCTTCCACTTCCCGTCGGCCACTTCCGTCGGCGGAACTCGCTCGCCGCTGCCGCCTCTCGCCCGCGATTCTCTGCCTCCGAATCGGCCGCCACGGCACTCGCGAAGATCAAGGGAAAAAGTATTTTTTGTTGTTGTTAATGTGTGTTTATTCATTTCTTAAATCATATATGAATTTGAAATTTTGTGACGAAATAAGAAGAAAAGAAACTGAAACGCGACAGAAGACACTTAAAGAGAAATAACCAGAAACCGTTTTCAGTTGACAAGGAAATCGCCTGCACCACGAAGACATCCACACTCTCTCTTTATCTTATTCTATCTATATTTTCGTTCGTTCTTCATTTATAAATTAGAAATTTGTGATATTGAAAAAACATATGAATATTTATTATTTATGAACTAATGGCGGAAATGTTGTTTTGCAAGACATTATCTTAATTCTCTCGAGAATCGATAAATCCCATGGCATTCATACTAATACATCACGGATATCTTCAACAGGCGGAAATCATGCTTTGTACAGGGTGAGAACAAACCGCTAACTAATCATATTTGAGGAAAAATATGACCATGTTTTGTAACAAATCAAAAAATATTTTTTATTTTATGTCTGACAAAGAGCCAGTTATATTTAGAAATTTCTTAATAGCTACAAATTGCTAAACTGAAGGAAAAACTTATTTCGGTTCTGAGAATGTAAATGAGAACTGTTGTGATTTAAACGTATATTGGTAAAAAATATATATGGAAAATTAACAAACACCATTACTAGGAAAAGTATTTCCATTATCATATGCCGTTATCATCATTATCATCGCTTTTATTAGTCATATTATTGTTATCTTCGCCTTAAACAAATAAACATACAAAACTCTGCTCAGATCACCCTCACCATAACAGTCCTCACCATCAACGCTATAATCCTAAAATAGGTTTTCTTTTCTTTTCTTTTTTCTTTTCTTTAGGCTCTCGGTCAACGCGGAAGCTTCCAGAACATTCCAGCGACGTCGACGAAGTCCCGGCCAAAATTCGCAATCCTTAACCTCGTCCCAAACAAGACGCTAAATATAAGAGTCGGTGTTGTTATGTGTCATACAGTGATGATGGAGGTGACGGGGGGGCAGGAGTGGGGGTTGCGCAAAGGAGATATGATGGGGGTAGGGAGGGCTGAAATCACCCTTAAAGACCTGAGATAATAAGGTCCGTAGACTTCCGGTGCTTTCCCTTAAGGTCTCCGGGTGACGGCTGGAAGGACGGAAAGTTATGGCTCGGCGTCGGGTCGCGGAAGGTAGGCCTAGTTCGAAATGAATGGGTGGAATTCGCCGCCACATCTGTTGCCGCTTCCTGACGGCAGGTGTGCCTTTGTAGAAGAGAAATATAAGGCTCTGTTTGTTCTTTTTTAGAAATGGGTCCGTAATGTACGTAGAGAATGTATAAACACAAATGGCCTCACATGAAAGGACGAGGGTGGGGTGCCATACAACATATGAGATCTAGAAGTCCACCCTTTACACCTGGCCCCTTGAGAACCTTAGCTCATAAAATATTAAGGATACCATCGTTACCTCCAAACACTCTTTCATCAGTTCTTGGAAATAAAGGTAATCAGGTGCGTGCTAATTCAGAATACCTTTTCTAAGAATCTACTAACATTTTATGATCTAAGAAGCATGACTTCACATACCTCGTCGATCTTAGCTCCCTGCGAACTTCATATTATGCACTAAGTTTCTCAATCAAATGAACCCTTTAAACTTATTCAGCGTTCCTTTGTCTCAGCAGGAAACACGGCATATCTTAAAATAGCAATAAGAGATGGTTATCAGTTTAATGAGGACACTTACTCATCTCATCTGCTGGCTAATCAGCTCTACTTGGTCGTCAGCCACCCTCTCTGCTCCCTCTTATCATCTGCTGCTGTTGTTTTCCTTGTTCTGGTTATTGCCGTCATAATTATCAAAGCCATCCTTACCGCTATCGCATTCATTATCATTATAAACAGCCTATACTCACCACGTTATCGTTTATCTTTACCATTATGTATACTATCGTTACCGTTGTATCTTTATTATCATCATCATGATAATGATTATTTTTACTCTTGTTTGCTTGCTACAGCTAGTGCTACTAACATCGACAAAACAAATGTTATTATTTAATTAGTTCTCTTTATTTTGGGTAATTTTTTTTACAACGACCGCAAAAGAATATCAGCCATAGGCCTACTTCTGCTATATACCCGCGAATAGGTAACACAAGCATTTAGAGTATAATAACCCTACATTTTTCGTAGATGAATTAGCAGAGTAAGGGGTCATTCCAAGACCTAATGATCAGCTCGGCCTATAACTGGACTGGTCATGTTCATGTTCAGCTTTCTTCTCAGTTTGATAAATAGGAGGCTATACACGTTACGTACCCGACTGGTCATAATAATGGATGCTTGCTACATGTCTTTTTCCGAATTTTAGTGACGTTCATTTTTATTCTTATATGCCTTAGCTACAAAATAAAGTTGAATCGAAATGGGCAAAGTG
>NC_051403.1:26273647-26276147 GCF_015228065.2 Penaeus monodon
AGGAATGACCCTAAAGAAATCTGATGAGTTCTGGTCGCATTTGAAGCCAGTCCGTGGTCATAGGAATGATCGGTGTCGACTGGTATTGGAACGAAAGAAAAAATCCATGTCACTGGAACCTCGGCAATTATTTTGGTTTAAAGTGAAAAAATAGGAGTACATATAGTACATACATACATACATACACACACACACACACACACACACAGTTACATATATACACATTTATATTCATATATATACACATTTACTTTTATATATACACATTTATATATATATATATATATATATATATATATATATATATATATATATATATATACATATACACCTTTTATATAAAAAAGCTAAAATTAAAATTGGGACCTGAACAAAATAATCAATCAGAAAAAGAACATATAAAAATAAAGAACTTCTGCTGAATACATGACCCAAGAAAGTGCTATGAAAACTTAACATTGCGCATAACTAATAATAAGATAGAGATAAAAAAAATAACGGAAAAAAAAAAATATATATATATTTATATATATATATATATATATATATATATATATATATATATATATATATGAGACTAAAAGAAGCTTAATATTAAGAATATATATATAAGATGAAGAGAGAGGAAATAAATATAGAAAAAATATATAGGTGGCAAAGAAAAAAACCTGAAAATCCGGAAACGAAGATGAGAATAAATAATAATAAAAAGCAAAAACAAAAAGATCCAGGTGACCAAAACAAAGACAGAATAAAAATCAGGATACGAAGAAGGAGAAGAAAGACCTGAGAAAACATAAACTTGAAAATAAATAACAAGAAAGCTAAAAAAAAAATAATAATAATAATAATAAATAAATAAATAAATAAATAAAACAAATAAAATAAAATAAAATAAAATAAAATAAAAATATAAAAAAAAGACCTCGGTGGCCAAAACAAAAAACAATAAAATTCCGGAAACGAGGAAGGAGGAAGGCCCGAAAACAAAACATCCGCAGCGAATCGGCCTCAAAACACAACATCGTAACGTCCGCTGATCTCCCGAGGCTCCGGCGACTTCCGGTGGGTGTCGGAGGGGGGACGTGTGGGGGGGTGAGTGGGTGTGGGGGGGGGTGAGTGGGTGTGTGGAGAGGTGCGTGTGTGTGTGTTTGTGAAAACGAAAGCGAGAGAGAGAGAGAGAGAGAGAGAGAGAGAGAGAGAGAGAGAGAGAGAGAGAGAGAGCAACAGCCCAAAACAATCGTCCGTAATTCTTCCCCTAACGAAACACCCTCCGAAAAATGTAAGAAATGTAAACAAAGTAAACAATCAGTGCACAGCTGGGACCCGTTGTTTAAGATGTCAAACAAGCGTTCATACAGCACTGTTTGTTCAACTTCGCCGCTCACCTACACGAAGACAGCTGGTTTCTGTTTACCCTCTGTTTGTCTGTTTATTTATCTAACATTCTCCTTCCCACCCACCTTATTCCACACACCCACCTCCTCCCTATACCCTTGTTGTGTCGAAGGTCAAGGTCGAGAAGAGAGAATAACCACATTTGATAGAACTACGGCCTTCATGCTGACGACAGCTCTTATAAATCTGAAATACTACTGCTTACGTTTCTAAATCAAGAACAACAATGAGGGTAAGAGATTGTTAAGCACGGGCTGTGGTCATGGGCAGAATCTTAATAACGTTAATATTACTGGTTGTTAAGCCTATCGCTACTAATACCATTACTAGAGATGGTATTGGTTATAACAGCTACATGGTGACCATGAACACTAAATGCTAAATCATTATTGTTATCATTACCATCGTTACTATCATTACCATGTAATTATGATTTCTGGTATCATTATCATTATCTTTATCAGTCCCATTATTATTTCATCATTATCATCATCATAATTATTACTACTAATAATGATAATATCATTATTGCTGTGTTCATCATCGTCAAATGCTTATCTTTACCATTACTGCTATTCAAATGAAACTAATATTATCCCTATCCTTAAACAACAGGGTGATAAAAAGCTAATTTTCATGCTAAACCTATAATCAAAATTTATAACTACCCACTCCTGAGACGATAACAAGATTAGCATAAGATAACATTATAATCTCGAAATCCTATATATAAAAAGGGACACAAGAATTCGGACCACAAGGATATCTAAACAAGAAATTTGCATCTTTAAAGTATTATATCAGCATATACTATAATTCTGCATAATGGTAAAGTAGTATATATTGTAATGTCAGTAATTAAAATAATTTTTGTGGGGTAAGACAATTAATAACCTATGTAAAAAATAATTTAACTAACAGAAAACCTCTTTCGATTTCTCAAAACTACCAGTTCTTTCTTAAGAAAAAAAATGTTCGCTTTCTCCTCACGCCTTCTGCGAATTAAAGTTTCAATTAAACCATTAAGAATATCATGATGAACAAAGGCATTTACAAAAATGCTTGAAGACAAACTGGTTCCATCTGCTTATCGCTCTGTCGC
>NC_051403.1:26281147-26283647 GCF_015228065.2 Penaeus monodon
TGTACATAAGAAATGTTTAAGTCATCATTATTAACAACATCGTTATTGTTAGAGATTATATCTAAGCATTCCGATATGTAGTAAATAATGAAAACATAGAAATCAAACACGTAACCATAAATATGACAGCAAAAATAAAGTATACCTGCTGTAATCACTGACGTTTTCTTTTCGTAATAAATCTGCATAAGATACCGAAATCCCCCGTGATATATCTTCTTGTCTCTTCTACTTCAAGTTACACGTTAAAGAATCATCTAGAATTATAATGGATGGAGAAGGGTTTGTGGAACGCTGTCCGTACCCATGTTAGGTCATATATCACCGCCTGGCAATGGGTTTCTGGGTGGCAACCACGCCCACACACACACACACACACACACACACACACACACACACACACACACACACACACACAAACAAACGAACACACACAGCAAACAACAACAAACAAACACAACATCCTTGTCATCATATCTCCCCCTAATCAACAATTCACGATTTCCACAAACCTCAAAATCGGCGAAGGAGTCAAAGCGTCACATTAGAAAGCCTCCGTTAATGAATTTACTGCTCGGCACGCACCGCATCTCCCATTTGCCAATTAGCTCAACAATTACCGAAATAGCGGACCAATTCCAGTTTCTGACAGGCCTTGCAACGTGCAATCTTCTTTGGCAATGTCTAATTTAGCGGTCAAGCTTTAATGCATCATTGCACACGGGGAATCCAACGGGGTAGTTATAAGCCTACGCACAGAAAAGTCTAAATGTGAAGAATAAGAAAAAGAAAAGGGAAATATTAAAAGGTTGTAAAGGGGTTGGAAGTTTCATTTACTTTTCTCCTATATTCATTTGTAAATATCATTATAATAATAATAATAGAATAAAGGGAACTTTCCTGCTCATTTCAACTTATATATCTAGTCACCCAATCCTCTCGTAAAACAAACAAATGCTTAAGATGAAACGGAAAATAATCCTAAGACAATAAAAAAAATGTATATGAAGGGATTAAATGCCCTTAAATAGTTCGATCCAAGCGAAGTGGATCGAACACACCCCGGCTATGAGGGGCATTAAATCCAACAATGGGTTAATGCCTGTCTATTTAGCGATGCGATTAATTAAAAAACCCTTGTTTCCTTCGCCCTTATATAGTTTCGGAGCAATTTATTTCTGTTGCAAATGAAACCACCGTAAACGGATTCAGAAGAGATTAGCCCTTATAAGGCAACACGACTGTCCCCCGACCATTAATCCGACCTTATACTGTAAAAGTATCAGTTAAGAGGACTTGCGACTTGCATATAAGAGGCCAAACATATCACTCACACGATACACCCGACGACCGCCATCTTGTTTACATCTGAATATCTGGTGCAAAAAAAAAATGATATAGCACAACACTCCTTGCACAGGCGACAAAAAATCAGCTTAAAAATCCTTGTGTTGTCTTGGTGAGGACGAGGGAACACGTGGGAACTTGTATGCGCTTTCGATAATGTGTGTGGTTGTGTATACGTACGTACTGTAAATAAATACGTATTTATACGCACATACGCACACACACATAAAGAAAATACAGACAAACACAAACACAAACAAACACACAAACACACACACACATACACACATACACAGAAAGAGAGAAACAGATGGATAGATAAAGACACACAGCAACTCCGATCTCCTTAAGGAAATCCAACATTTGCGTTAGCCTCTTGGATTGGAAAGTCGAAGAAGATGCATCCACTTTGAATAACCGAAGTCGATTTGCATTGTAAGCAGAACTTAGCATCATTAATATGCAATTAGCGCCGAAGACATTGCATCGTAATGAGTGTTTCCCGGTCCTTCCGTAGCCGCGGGTTACAATTGTGAAAAGACAATTGAAACCGAAGGACGAAGATAAAAGCCAACACATCAAAAATAATATTAAAAAAAATCACAAGACCAGAAAGCATTTCGATCCAGTTTAAGGTCAAAAGAGCTGCTCAAATAGGGGCGAGACAGGCTCTGCGCGTTCAAAATAGGAGTTGAAATGGCGACGAAATGGGGTACGAGCCGGGAGGTTCCTCGACTTGAATCTTTTACCCACTCTCCTACCACGCACACAGAGGCAAAGTCTCTCTCTCTCTCTCTCTCTCTCTCTCTCTCTCTCTCTCTCTCTCTCTCTCTCTCTCTCTCTCTCTCTATCTATCTATCTGGTGCACTCACATACCCTAACGCTATTCCTTCTCTGGCTGTCTTGTGTTATTTATAATAAATATTCCGTCTATGCAACCCTACAACTGCATAGACCTCATTAATATAGCCTATACCTTCACATCAATTTCGTCAATTTCGCTCGATAGCTTCATATTCGGCACCTTTTCTATATAGTATAGTTATTTCCCCGCTCGCTGTATTTTATCATTCAGCGCCACTCCATACAACACTCGCCATTATGTATCGTAAGACACGCGAAATCCCTCATGCGCTTCCTTGCACTCCTTTAC
>NC_051403.1:26288985-26293384 GCF_015228065.2 Penaeus monodon
AAAAAAAACAAAACCTAAAAAAAAAACAAAACAACCAAAATTTTTATATTATCCCCTTTATTTAAAATTTTTTAAAAAATTGATTTGATTCCAACCGACAGCCTTTGGGTTGTTTTGTTTTTCCCCCATTTCCAAAAAAAATTTTTTTATTTTATCCATTTTGGAATATTTTTTAAAAGGTCGGAATTGAACTCCTTTGTTCTTTCTTTTTTTGGGGGCCCTTTTCCCTTTTATTTTTTTCATCCATCTCAAATAATCCCCACCAAAAACCCCCAAAACCCCCCCAAAAAAATTTAAAAATTTTAAAATTTTTATTTTTATTAAATAAATAAATAATTTTAAATATAATTTTTTATATTTCTTTTTTGTTTTGGGTTTTTGGGGGGGTTTTTTGGGGTGGTTTGGGAAAAATTTTAAAAATAATAATTAAAATTTAAAAAATTTTATAAAATAATATTTATAAAATTTTTAAATTTTAAATTAAAAAAAAATTTTAAAAAGAATTTAAAAACCCCTTATTTTAAAATTTTAATTTAATTAAAATTTATATTTTAAATTTTTTAATAAATTTAAAATTTTTTAAAATTTTTTATTTTTTTTTCCCCAAAAAATTTTAAAAATTTTATTTAATTTTTTAATTTTTTTTGAATTAATAACATTTATTTTTTAATTTCCCCCTTTTTTATTTATAAAAAAATAATAAAATAAAAAAAAAAAAAAAAAAATTTATAAAAATTTTAAAATATTAAAAATTTTTAAAAAAATTTATTAGTATATATAAAAATTTTAAAATTATAATTTTATATTTTTTTTTTTTTTTTTTTTTTTTATATAAAATTATATTATTTAAATTTATATATAAAATATATATATTAATATATAATTTAAAAAATTATATATTATATTATTAAAATTCAATTAATAATATATAGATATATTTTATATTTTTAATAAAATTATATATTTTTATATAATATTTTTTATATATAATTATATATTTTTAAATTTTGATTCTATTATTATTTTAATTATTAATATTATTCTATATATTATATATACTTTTTAATTTATATAATTATTTATATAAAAATTTAATTATATATAATTTATATACTCACACAAAACCACACCCACACACAACCACACACACACACCCCCCTATATATATTTATAAATAATATAATTATATTATATATAAATTTTATTATATATTTATTAGTTATATTTTTATTAAAAAATTTTATATGTGTGTGTGTGTGTGTGTGTGTGTGTGTGTGTGTGGTGTTGTAGATGTATGTAGTTTTTATATGTATGAATTAAAAAAGGAAAAGAGCCCAGAAAGAAATGAACAAAATCGTGACGATTCAAAAAAACCTTCAGATTCCTCTTAGGACAAAATTTTAACCGAAGGATACAATAAAAATTTTTTAAATGTTTTATAAAAAAGTGGTAGAGAACAGAACGAACAGAGCTAATCGGGTCTCAGGGGAGGGTCAGGTCGAAGAGTCGGGGGAAGGTTTGCTACAAAACGAGAGGTAAGATCCCCAAAACCCCTTTTCCCAGCATTCAAGTTAAAATTAAGCTTTTTCAAATTAATAGAGATTCTACATTTTTCTTTCGTACGAATTTGCGATTTATGAAATTAATTTTTGGCTTTCCCGTTAACCGTCCCTTTATCACAAAAACGAAAAACCCATTTGTCTCTGGAAATCTAATATCATTTTTATGTTCATTAATTCTTTTCTCAAAGCTCTACCGGTCTCACCTATATAAAACTTAGGGCAATCATTACAAGGTAAATACCGGGAGAAGTCTCAAGAGCACCGCTAGCTGCATTGTGCTTAACCAAGGTATTACTTACTCGGGTATGTAAAACAATAATACCAGCGCCTTTAAACATGTGCCATTTTTCATCGAGGGACGGGTTATACGGAATAATCAATAGATTGCTGGCACTATCCTGGTGAGAATTGCGGAATGAACATAAAATTTCCATCTCGCAGATGAATGTGCCTGATTTAAGACGAAACGAGGATGTCCTAATTTCGAAAACGTTTAAAAATGACGTCGAGCTCTCGATAAATAAATTCATTATCAAAATCCTATATGCCCTAAAGAACATGGGACGAGACTACTGACTTTTCGACATACAACAAGTGATTCGTTACTGTGTTTGTTATACATACATACATACATATATATATATATATAATATATATATATATATATATATAATATATATATATATATATGTGTGTGTGTGTGTGTGTGTGGTGTGGTGTGTTGTGTGTATGTGTGTGGTGTGTGTGTGTGTATGTGTGGTGTGTGTATGTGTGTGTATGTGTGTGTGTGTGTGTTGTGTGCGTGTGTGTGTGTGTGGTACATATAGTTTTGATTTTATTTACTCTGAGATCTTGCTCTCTCTCTCTCTCTCTCTCTCCTCTCTCCCTCTCTCCTCTCTCTCTCTCTCTGTCTCTCTCTCTCTCTCTGTCTCTCTCTGTCTCTCTCTCTGTCTCTCTCTCTCTCTGTCCTCTCCTCTCTTCTCTCTCTCTCTCTCTCTCTCTCTCTCTCTTCTCTCTCTCTCTCTCTCTCTCTCAAAGTTTATTTCTATTAGTATGCAGCGTGAGAGAGATGTATTGTTTTCAGCTGCTTAATGGAATTTATATCAATACAGTGATACTTAATAGAATCCGGATCTATATCAGCTATTTAATTTATGTCAATACAGTGATATTTAATAGAATATATATTTCTTTTCAAGCAATATAAAGCCAGATAAGTTATAAATGGTCCGACAGCTACTGTGTTCGAATAAGATAACCATTTCATTAAGATGGAGTAGGAGGCGTTCCATTCGCTGGATTTAAAGTCAGGTGAGAGAATAAGTTTCAAGTTTAAATCGAAGCCGCTTTCCACACCCTTTTATCGCGTTTAAAGTAACCCGCTTTTACACTCCTTAACTCTTTAGCTCCCCTGATGCTAAGCTCTCGTCTATCCCTTCAGTAATTTTTCGTAGTAGTAGATTTGTCATTCTCTCCTCCTCTTCCTTCCTTTTTTTCTTTACTTTTTAGGTACTGGAAGTGGTTGTGGCTTGCTGTTTGCTTGTCGTGAGGATACAGTGATACGGACAATGGTATATTTTACTTTATGGAACACGATTGTGAAACATTATGCGACAGACATGTTTCAGGCTTTTAATCTCGACGTTTTCATTCCGTTTATGCGAAAGGGTTGTTTCATTTACCTTTGTGTGGCTTACGTTTACTATGTTTGTGGTTATGTATGACATTACCTGTTTCAGTTGATCTGCAATGCTAAAATTTGCTCTGATAAATCTAGTAACAATACGAAAAGAAGGGCCACCTGATGCTGATGTAGTTTCTGGTAAAGCTAAGTGATTTTCGCTCCATTTCCCGAAACTCTTTTATTACGGGCTTCCGATATACCGACAAAGAGGGTAATGCATTGTTTATGCTTGCAAAAGTGAGGGGTGTTGCTTAGTTGGGGTGTGACGTAAGTTTATGTGGTGTGTGCTTACTTGGGTGTGACGTAAGTTATGTGTGTGTGTGTGGTGCTTACTTGGGTGTGACGTAAGTTATGTGTGTGTGTGTGGTCTGTGTTTGTGTGTGGTGTGTGGTGTTGGTGTGTGTGTGCGTGTGTGTGTGTGTGTGTGTGCGTGTGTTGTGTGTGTGTGGTGTGTGTGGTATGGAATGCATTTATCATTATAAGTTTCATACTTTCGGTTTTACAGTAAAAGGCTGTAACTTCAAAAAAAGTGAATGACGAGAAAAACATATATATTAAACAATTTTCTGTCTTTTTTTAAACTGTTATTTTTGTTGATGCTGCCGTTGCTGTTGTTATTGTTATTGATGTAGTTCATGTAGCGAAGTTTTGCCTCTGTTGCTGTCGTTATTCAGCACATGACGTATGAATTCCAGCCAAAATACCTCGTCCTGCCTGTTCCCTCATGCGACCGAATGAGAGCACATGGAGCACTTCAAAGAGCAACGTTATTGGCCAACCACGTATGCATGGCCGTGAGTGTGTCCCCAGTAAAACTGCATCTTATCCTTCACATCAAAGCTCGTCGAAAACCGTGTGGTGAAGGCGAGTTCCGGTTAGTGCTCGTCAGCTCGTAAATCCGGGTCCATTTCTCCCGTGTGACGACACTGGTCCCGCTTTTCTCGCTGCATTTCCATTTTTATTTTCATATTCCTTTTCACCAAGTTCAGACTTCGGTTTTGGTTCATTAGATCAATATATATGATTTTTTCATTCTGGTTATTAACCATTTTTTCCCCTCTAAACTGTATATATAAAAAAATATATTTTAATTCTTTTATATATATAATTATAATATAAAATATAATAGTAAAATATAATATATTTATATAAA
>NC_051403.1:26300984-26303484 GCF_015228065.2 Penaeus monodon
AAGCCCGAGACCCGGCGAGGAAGGGGAAAAGCAAGACATCAATACCTCGAGTCCTCCTGAGCTAAAGTGATATGTAATAACATTGGATTTCTCTTCCAGGATACAGGCTCGCTCGCCCTCAGTCCCCGGCGACGGCGAGCATTAATAGGAATTCTTTTGGCCTCTAAAGGTGAAAGTCTTGTATCGCTATGTGTCATTCTCGCCTCTATGACTTGTGAATCGAGAATCTAATGATCGTAAGAAGTGAACGTTAAAGGGATGGCGGTCTCTTTTGTGTGATATTTTTATTGTTTTTCTTTTTCTAATTTGTCTTATTAAAAAAACATATTTCTTATATACATTTTATTTTAATTTTTATCTATTTATTTTTTTTTTATTTCTTTCCCTTACCCTTTCTGTTTTCTTGTTTATTTTCATTAATTTCTCTCTAACCTGCATCCGATTATTAAAAAAATATATATCACAGAATAGCAATGTAGAATGTGTGTTACGTCAAAAAATTATTCAGAACGAAGGCGATCGTCAATATTTCTCACTGACACACACCACCTAAGTATCTATTACTTCAGGTCGCTGGCAACTTACTAACTTTAGCGTAGAAACTGCCAACTTCTCTTCCTTACTTAGTGAGTTTCCGAAGAGTTTGAACTGAACGAGTGCCCGTTGCGAGTGGGGGTTGGGCCTTCCCTGCCTGGTGCCAAGTGCGGGCAAGTACACGTCGAGAACATGTTTCAAACGGCTTCGGTTCTTTTGGTCTTATAGGAATGGGGAATCGAAGCATTTGTCTAGGTTAGATCGTCAGGAGAATTAAGAGATTTCTAACAGTAGATAAGGATATTAAATGTGTATGGTTGAGAGTTTCGTGTGTTATTGCAAAAGAAAACTTATGCATTGCCTTTAATTCAACGGGCAACGCCTTGAAAAGTATTTTAGAAAGAGTATTGTCGATTTGCAGTTCTGTAATAATGGATGTGCGACTGGTTTGTTAAAATTGTGCGAGATCCGACCCAGCGAATATTACGGACATACATGTATACAAAAATAAATGCTTATCTCTCAATCTATACATGCACACACACACACACACACACACACACACACACACACACACTCACACACACACACACACACACACACACACACACACACACACACACACACACACACACACACACACAATATATATATATATATATATATATATATATATATATATATATATATATGTATGTATATAGATATATAGATATATATATATATACCGGATAGACAGATAAATATATATTTATCAGATAGACAGATATATATTTATGTGTGTGTACATGCCTGCCCTTATCTATAAATATTCAAAGGGTCGGGCCTCGCACAATTTGAGTAAAGTTGCCGATAGTCTACGAATGTATTTTGAGTGTCTGTATCAAATTGTGTGGGCATAAAACCTTACGCAACGCATGTGAAGACAAGGACATCAAGAATATATACCTAATGCGGTGAAAAAATCAAGTCTTCCCTTTGGCTAGACTAATCTCTCACAAACTTTTTAACGCTTCATTTTTTCCTTAAAGAATTTTAACATCCTCGCGTTCCGCCATCTTTTAGTTCTCTCCAAAGCCCCGTAGGAATTACAATGAAGTGTTTTTGAGACTCCATTTACTTTAATATCTATAAGAATGGCTGTTTTGTTATAAACGCTTGTGCTAATGACAGTGCGCATCTCACCATAGATCTACATATAACCGGCTCTGACTTTTAACTATTTATGTGAGGAAGGATTTTGGCATAAGTTGTGGAAATTTTCAAGGGGACTCTTGAGTACGATTTTACTAACTTCTGGACATGACCCATTAACCACTTACACGGGGTCGTCCTTGCCTCCAAGAAGTCCTACCAGGACTCCCGGTGGCTGAGTTCATCCATTGAGACTGTACGTCTCAGTGCCCTCTTCTCTTAGCCTTCTCTTAGTTACTGAAATAGTTATTCATCCACCTGTTTATTTATCTAGTCATTTATTTATGCTTTCGGGGGTAGGGTGTTATCGAAACATTTCTTTTGTTTGCAACTGGTTCTCACTCCAAACATATAACAGAGTTCCCTACTCTGGCCTTCATCTTAGCAGCACTATGCTTAGTTCCGATTCAAATGTAAAACTGAATATATCTCGTGTAACTGCAAGATGTTTAGTTGATTTGATTTTATAAATGATATTATCTTTTCCTTAATTTTATGCGAAAGAATAGGAGAGGGAGTATATAACCTTTTCTCCTTACCACGACAAATAATAGAAAAAATATGAAGACACGTTCACTTAGACACATTTCAAAACTAGAGATTTCAAATT
This sequence comes from Penaeus monodon, assembly GCF_015228065.2. NCBI lineage: Eukaryota > Metazoa > Arthropoda > Malacostraca > Decapoda > Penaeidae > Penaeus > Penaeus monodon. The sequence continues at coordinate 26,303,323 of NC_051403.1, forward strand.
TCTGGACAGACGAAGAACGCCGATAGAGAGGATTAAAAAACAAGTTTATCATGCACTATGTAGGTCATAGACTGGATTGCAACGATTTACCTTTATATCCATTATGCCAAAGAAATGACCTAAAATGCAGGCCAAAGACAATCTTGTAACAGTCCCACCAGC
>NC_051403.1:26328484-26330984 GCF_015228065.2 Penaeus monodon
AAACTGAAACAAGATAAAGCAAAGAATTGACGAAACAAGATAAATAACAACAAAACAAGATAGAACGAAATAAAACAAGAACCAACAAAAGAAAGCTAGATGAACAACAAACAAGACAGAACACCGCGTTTATAGATGTGCAAAAATACAAAGAGGACGGAGAGAGAATTCACACCACAGCGCCGAAATGTATCGAGAACTTGTCCAAATAGAGTTGAGTCTGGAATATGGAACTCAACACAGTACTAACCCAATACTTTTCGCTGCATTGCTGTTCGTATTGATAATAACATTATAATAACCATAGTATCAGTAACAATAACAACAGCCTCGATTTTAACCCTTAGACTGCCAGGAGCCACTTTACTGCCAGCCGGTTCGCTTCCAGGCGGCAATAAAATGGCTTTGATGTAAATTTCGGTAAAATTGAAGATCTTTTTCATTTTTTCATGATTCATATTTTATTATAAAAAAATCTATTAAATCATAAGTAGAAAATCGTATAGATATATTTCACGTAGAATATATAACATTTCCTAATAACTATCTTTATTTTTGTTCAATTTTGTGGGGTTCGTACGTCGTCAGGTTTTGCCAGATTCAACACAAAGCTGTAGGTACGAACAAGTTTATGCATATCTATCGTTTGAATAAAACTATACAGTGATAATCATGTATAAAACATATACATATACAAAGTCAAACACACAGAATATATGTCTATATAATTATATGCATATGCAAATTAATAGGTAAGGACGTAGGCCTACACACACATACACAAACACAGTATATATATATATATATATATATATATATATATATATATATATATATATATATATATACATATATATATATATACATATATATATTATATATATGTATGAAATTATGCATGTATGTGTAATATGTATGTATGTATGGTTGTGTGTACATGTGTATATGTATGTATAAATGCACACACACACACACACACACACACACACACACACACACACACACACACACACACACACACACACACACACACACACACACACACACACACACACACACACACTCACACACACACACATATATGGCTTGAGCCCGATCTCACAGCGAGAAAACGACATATCGCCTTGAGAAGCAAAACGCAGGTGTCGTAGGGGATATTGTAGTGAACTCTATATGCCTTTAAAAGCATCCCCAGCTGTTTGCGGGTCACCTCAGGATAAACGACCTTGTTTTACCCTTCCCGCCAGGTATCTGTCATAAAGGCGAGATGAAATTGTTATTTTAACGCTTTTACTTACTTTTATTTCGATCTGTTCGAGTTTTAGTGTGAACATCATTTTATGTAATTTTTATGTTATTCCATTACACCCCATATTCATCTTATTTTAGTGCTTATCTTGTGAAATCAAGGCGAATCCTAAAAAACACACGAGCCTGTTAGGAGACTGTCAGACCATGCTTATTTTTTTTTTCTCTTCTTTTTTTTACCAACCTCCGCTGGCCTGATCTGATGTGCAGGAATCACACAGTAACAGAGAGCACTGGCCGGACATCTCTCTAGCTAACCACAGTTAATATGTGCAGGTAATGCTCCTATAAGCCAGAGATCCGAGGGCGGAAGACTGCAACGGGCCATTGACCTGACATATTAACCAGGGAGACGAAGGCACACCCTTTTAAAAAATTTGTAAAGTAGTATATTTTTTTGTGTGTATCCGGCTCGCTGTGGAACACCAGTGTGACAGTGTAAAGATAAGTGTTGTGTTTTGTTATAAGAAATATTAATATTACAAATATACAGCTGTTATATATAAGTAAAGCCGAGATATTAGTAAATGTTTTAAAATGTTCATGTTATTTTATATTACCTATTATTCTTATTAAGGAGTTGTGCCCAGGCTCCTTCTTTTTAATATTTTTTGGTTTTATTTCGTATTCGTAGGTGTCGCAAATAGTTTTGAAAATGGCATCAGAGAAAACGAGGGCTGTGTAAAGGAAAACGGGGCAGCCTAGTGTTTGGAAACCTTCAATGGTTTTAATAGCTCAGTTTTATGTCATTTTAGTTCTTTTTCGTTCTTTTAGTCCTAAACTTTTATTTTTAGTTACAATATTTATCCCTGGCCCACCGTGCCTTCGGAGGGTTCTTACCGCTCGGTCCGCTCCGACACGAAAAGCCCCAACAGAAATAATAAGCATTGTGGTAGTTGACTCCCTCAGGGTCACTTCCCGCTGACTGCAGGGTTGCATTCACTACAATATCGCCGCCGTAGCACACGTGTTAGTGCCGGACTGCGGTTGATTAGGAAGGACATCCAATCAGGCAAGGGTGGCACTGCCAAATAACCTCTCAATAGTGAATTGAGAGAGACCTATGTCCTGTTAAAAAAAAAGAGAGAGAAAAAAATAAACATATATATTATATGTATATATATGCATATATATATATATATATATATATATATATATATATATATATATATATATATATATATATATATAT
>NC_051403.1:26343484-26345984 GCF_015228065.2 Penaeus monodon
AGGTATGTGTATATCTATAAATAAACGCATCATCGTGATAATCACTATCATTATCATCATAATAATTATTATAATCACAGTCCTCATTACCATTATCATTATGATTATCATTATCACCATCATCATCATTTTCATCACCTTCATTATTATCATCAAGACAAAATTCGGAACATGGAATCAAGATTTGTTTAGGAGGCAGCGTGCATTTGATAAGAAAAGATTATATCAAAGATAAGACCTGGAGACATTTTCATTGAATTATTCATAAAAAAAATATATAATCTGCCGTGAAACTCAAAATAACGGAGTGTGGATATAATGTGTAGTATACATACCTCACATTAGTATTTAAAAAAGGACCTCCTGTGTGTGTGTATATATATATATATATATATATATATATATATATATATATATATATATATATATATATATATATATATATATATATATATATATGAATTTATGTGTGGATTGTATGAGCATTATTTCGTATTTTTTTGTATTACCATCTATTTATGCTACCATCTATTTATGCTACCATTTTTATCGTTGATTATCGTTCACATAACAGTAGAGTATTATTACATAAATGAGACTTTGTTGCTTATCACGAATAATAACATATCATGATAGCTGATTGCATTTTTGCCAACTTAGTTCTGTTATTATCAGTCGGTTATTAATTTCTCTGTGCGTCCATGTGGCACACGAGAAGAGTTTCTTAAGGATTTTTATTACCAACATTATTTCCAATACCTACATCATCATCATGAGTATCATCATAATCATCATCGCCCTGGTAAAATACACCTATTACTTTAAAATGTCCACTATCATCATCATTATCATCACCATCACCGTCACCGTCACCGTCACCATCACCACCACCACCACCACCACCATTATTATAATCATCATCATCCTGGTAAATTGCACCAATTACTTTATAATGTCCATTTCACAACAATATTGCATGGAGTCTAATGTAGATGACTTTATTCAAACTGAAGTGACGAACAGCGTAGGTATCATGTTCCCACTCATAGAAAATGTCAGGAAACTAAATATAACATATAAATCTTTCAATCTACTGTACCAAAGTCCACGTAGATATTTCTCTTCCATTTTCTTTGTTCTTACGTCGATAGGAAATGCATGCGTCTTTTGCGTGTTTCAACTAATCGTGTGTATTCAGTCCTCTTTTTTTCTGTTTTCATATTATATCATCTGATCTTGGTTACTGGATATGTTGCATTCCACAACCGGTGCTTGCCTGTGTATTACGTATGTCTAAGAAATGACACATCCTTTTATCTGGAAGTTATAAGAAATATGGGTGATAACAAGAATCTTCGTATATCGTGTATCCGAAGTGTATCAGTGTACTGATGTACAAAATGGTACAAGACTATAGACATTGGATTGCATTTTTTTCGATCCCGTCACCAAAAGCAAAAGAGCTTTGTAATATTGTGAATGGCATGCTCAGTATAGTTTAGCAAGAGGCCGACAAACCAAGTTCATTGTGGCAATTGTAGAAAAAAACGATATGAGTGAGAATGAACATTTTCACAGTACAACAGATGTATTTGACGATATCGAAACGCTTATGCTATGAAGATACCCATTCTCCTTCAGAATTTTATCTACAGGCCAGCTAACATCTACTACGTACATGCAGGTGAGATGGAGTCTACTTCATCTGACGATACATCCCCTATGAAGTCTACAACACCTCGCAGAAAGAAAATTTCATTTGAGACTCTCCAACCGAATTCGGTGTTACAACATTCTATGCATTTTGCTGTATACCTTTACGTCAATTCATTAGAAACCAGGAGACGGTAAGCATCAGAGCCTCACCAGGGTGGCTGAGAGGCCTATCATGCCTGTGTTTCAAATACCATTCCTGTATGTCTCTGCAATTGTCTCGGCTGCTCAGAATTAAAAACGGGCTGAGGACGTGAATTAGGGCCGATTGCAAATGTTAGATACAGGTTTATAGAATAAAAAAAGGAAAAATACAAGCACGGTAACAGCGAATGACAGCAGAGAATTGATTTTACATCGATAGTTCAGACCCAACGTGTAAACGAATTATATTCATAAAATCAGAGAAGAAAAAGAGAATGGAAGCCATTAGAGAATTGATATATAAATACTTAAAGTACAACTTCCATAAAAAAGGAGATGGATGTATATCTGTAAAAGAATACAATATAATTCGTAAGCGTCATGTATTGCAAAATGAATATAGGAGATCCACACAAGAGTTTCCTGGAAGAACCAAAGCTCGCAGCTCTGGAAAATAAGTATAAAATAATATCTACGACAGCATAACTAATAGTGTATAACGAGTCTAAGACGAATTGATATGAATAAATACTTACATAGTTACGATTTCTAGAACACCCACATACACGCATACACATATATATGTATATATATATATATATATATATATATATATATATATATATATATATATATATATACA
>NC_051403.1:26348484-26350984 GCF_015228065.2 Penaeus monodon
ATACATAAATAATGCATACACATGCAGACACAGATATATATATATATATACATATACATATATATATAATTTATATATATATATATATATATATATATATATATATATATATATATATATATATATATATATATATATATATATACATACATTAGTGATCAAATTTTTTTTTGAAGAATCATATAACCAGGTTATATTATCAATATATTCAAATATAAACAAAGCAGAGTTGAAAAACCATACGGTGAAATCACCAACTGTCAAATAGAGGCTGTAACAAAATAACACCTTTTAAGCCTTGAATACCTTTTATCTATTATTACAGTAAAATACAGTATATACAAATATCTCAGAAAATGCACAGGTGTGGAAATCGGGGCACACACACACACGAATTCATTTTTCATCCACTGCTTGCTTCCAAGGGGCGAAGTCACCGCGGCAAGTCCGCTGACTATCTCCTTTAATAATCAGTCCATCATCACATGGTTGTTAAGAATAGTTCCTTTCTTTTTATAATTCATACGGATATATTAGTTATGTCGGTACTTATCTGAAATAGGCCCGCATTCTTTAATCCAAAGATGATATCGATGGATTCCCTGTGGTGTCTAGTGTACAATTTACAAAGGTTCCCGTTATTAACCAATATTAGGGGCGGCACCAAAACCCGATAGAAAGGGCATTAAGTATCCCGTGGAAACTGCGAATAAATCTAAAACACACTTGTAAATAAGTATTTTTTAAATAATGCGCGACACGATTTTTTCCTTTATCTGTTCTACCCTCGCTTTCACTCACGTTATTAAATCTAAGTATTTTCAGTAACGCAACCAAAGACCAAACGCACTGGATTTTCATCGCATAAGCGATCCGTTGCCTCTCCGGCAACGCGTTGGCGGGTATGACGTCATGGGTTAGGCCCCGCCCCTCCAATCGTCGTCTAATCCCTTAATTTTTTAGTGCCCTCAGACAATGGGCGTCGACATTTGACATATTTCGCTAAACAGAATGTTTGTGATACATGAAGAAGTAATTTTCTGTAATAACGTCGCATAACTGATCGCGACGATTTTGGTATCGATGGATCCCCCTCACCCTCTAGTTCGCATACATGTAAGAATTATGCCGTGGACCCCCCCCCCCACTTCCACATTCTTGGTTACGATAGCAGGGGAGGGGCATGAAAAGTACCGGAGAAATTGTAGGGTAAACTATGAATAAAATACACAGAATCGGTCATTATATTGTCTGCAACTCTTCCTAAGGGACTGCCGCCCCCTGGACGGCATCAGGCACTTCCGCGTGCCTTGAATACGTGGATTCTTTGTTTTCCTGGACAAGGATTGGGGGTCACAGTCCCGTGCATAAGACAATATAGTGACTGTTTCTGTGTATATTATTCATATTTTACCCTGCAATGTAGAGGTGGGGGCTCGGCATAATTCCTACACATGTGTACCAGAGGTTGAGAGAAATACATCGATACCAAAATCGTTGCGAGCGGTTATCCCATTATCTTCCAGAAAAATACCGATAGTGGAATATATATAATAATGACAATCCATGGTCAAATTTTGATTGTTTCCTATATATTTCAACGTAATATATAGATTTACAAACTTTTATTAATAATTATGATGAAGTGCAGTTACTCTTCTGATTTGTAGTGCAATTTTGATTTTATTTTCAAAGGTTACAATTGATAGTGCAATAATCATTATATCTGTAATTGAATTTAAAGCCCAGTGTGTAAGAACTGTATGAAGTAAACTGCGTGCAGCTCTAGTCAACAATCAACCTCTCTCTTTCTCTCTTTTTTTCTCTCTCTCTACTGTTTAGGAACCCTACCGATAAGTTTTCCCTATTCTATCTTACGCTTGACAGCGCACTCTTTGAAAATAGTGACATCTGACTGTTAGTGTTGAGAAAAATCCAATGTGTATTTTACTAAAAAAGACCTTTATTAATAATACACGGGACAGTATAAAAAGGGTTCGTGTAGAACACAATGAAAGGATTTCTGTAACTTTGTAATTTAATTAAGTAGTTATCTAATCGACTCAGTTATAGCAAAACATTCGTATGATAACATTGATTTTTATTCAATTGTTTATCGTATAAGTTTAATATAGACGTTTTAGTGGAAAAGTCAGAACCAGATTTATATCTGACAACATTTGGCAACTATTACACGTAAACAACTACCAAACACTACTGGATATATATATATATATATATATATATATATATATATATATATATATATATATATATATATATAATTAATCTACTCTGCATTATTACTAATCAGCCCCATCTATGGCAGGTCTATGATCTTCCAAAAGGAGACTTTTTAAAGTATGTTAAGCTTTCGTAGTTTCAACTTGTATTTTCTTATCAGTTTTAGAGAGAGAGAGAGAGAGAGAGAGAGAGAGAGAGAGAGAGAGAGAGAGAGAGAGAGAGAGAGAGAGAGAGAGAGAGAGAGAGAGAGAGAAAA
>NC_051403.1:26360984-26370984 GCF_015228065.2 Penaeus monodon
ATAGGTTTGTAATTACCACAAATATACAACTGATTATGATGTAATTCTTGATTCTATATTATCCGCAGAATAATAAAAAACACTCGGTTAGATGAAGAAATTGCTCTTGAAAAATCAGTTGAAACTCTGAATAGAATACACTTTAAAAATAGTGTTAAATAAGGAGGTTGACTTATTACATATTTCAGAGAACCTTTACTCTACTAATGAAAAATATAACGACATTACAGCTAAAAACAAGTAAAAAAAAGGTTAAAGAAAATGATGATATATCACAAAAGAACAGTGTTACAAACCGCCTCTACTAATGATTAAATTAATCACATCACTGTTAGGCTGAACATTTACACTCTAAATACCCAGCTTAAACCAATTACAAGCACAAAAGCAACAAAGCAAATTTAATTAGCCATTGGCGCATATGACACGCCAATCTTTACATGCCAGTAGCATTAAACATTTAAATGCTATTGCTGCTAAAGACCCGGTTGTGTTTATTCTCCCATGTGAACATCGATAAGAGGTGTAGGATATTGAAAATGTTTTATTCTTACATTTATTCTTCTTATTCTTTCTGTTACTAATACCTCTACAATTTCTGTTAGTACTACTACCACTACTGCTATTACCATGACTATCATTATTTTTATCATATATTATTATCATTATTACTATTAGCATCCCCCCAATCCCTTGCTTGTTGTTGTCATGGGGGTGGGGGCGGGCTTAGGAGGCGGGGACTGAGGCCCATATGGGGATCACCCCTACCCTAAACCTCAGCCCTCGACTCAACTAATGTTGCATTGTCTTTTCTTCTCCCCCTTTCCTTTTCCTTCTCTTCTTCATCCCCTTCTGTCCTCTTATCCTAATCGTTAACTCATTTTTACCCTTTTCACCACAATACTGTAACATGATGCTATACTTGGGGGTTTTGTTTCCAAGCCCCACACTATTGCTGTATTTTGAACACGCCGTTAATGGCCTTAGATGTTGACGCGGCAGAAATAATAATGATAAATACTATTATTATTATTGATATTATTATTTATATTACTACTACTACTGGTGCTATTACTATTACTACTACTACTGCTACATCAATAAAAACAACTACCACTGTAGTGATCTATCTTAAGGGAACTCCCCCCAAAATTGGTCCCAAGATTTCATGCTCCCCCCCCCCACACACACGGAGCAGTACTTCAGGGCGACCACGTTTCTACGCTATTTTGTTTTACCGATCCCTTTCTTTTATTTTGAAATGTTTTATAAAATATGAGCCTAATTTAGTCCTTTCTTTTACTTCATTGTAATAAATATTCTCCCATTTTCTATCATTGTTTCGTTTATCGTATATATGTAGTTACTTGCATGTGTTCTTATACTTTTATGTTTTGTTTTATACTTATTTTTATGATCACCTGTAAAAAAGTTGAAGTAATATCGTAGTCTTCCCTGAAATGAATTATATCATAGTCTCCCCTGAAAATCGCTTAGTCATGAATTTCTGGTTTACTTTTACACGTGAGCAAGTCGGCATTAGTCGACACAGGCCGGGCTCCCCTCATGGCATAGCCCGGGCGAGGCTAAGCTTCGCATATCGGACTTATCCTTATGAGTGAATGAAGACACAAGAACGGGATTAATGTTTAATCCATATTACCAATAGCCTCACTAATTTTGTCTTCGGTTGACGATAAACTTTAGCAATTTAATCACGGCTGTATATAATCTATGTAATCAACACGGCATTACCAGACTAAATACGGCGGTAGAAATACTGTTTGGCCAAGAGACACCTGGTCTTTAAGGGACTTACACCGCCGTCAAGCCGAGGTAAACGGTTTAGCCATGTCTCTATAGTAATAAGACAACAAATGGTTAACCCCAGAGTTGTGTAACGCCTGGTGATCAGTTAATTGTCACCCTTTAGTGATTTCCATCGGTGTTGTGCTCCTTGTGTCTCAGGATGCCCGACAAGGAAGCCAGAAGCGACGCTGCTATCTCTCGCAACACCAAAGAAGACATCTATCAACACTTTCTGCAGTCATGACCTTTCCATGTGGTTCACCATCCTCGAGTGTTGTTTTAAAGCGCACCGCACCGGCAAAAGTGTCAAATTTAGTCGTGCTACATCTTTCCTTCCTACATATGTTTTGGCACAAGTTTCACATGTCTTTTCTACTGCTGCGCTGTCGGATGAGCCATATGAAGTGCTGAAGACCGCATTGCTGTCGAGACTGGAATCTGCCATCACTACCAGACTTCAGGAACCTCTTAGCAAGGAAGAACTCGGGAACGAAAAGCCTGATTTGTTATGCCGAATGAAGAAGCTTCTTGGTTTCAAGTATGGTAGTTTTGACAAGACGATCTTTCTACAGCTTTTCTACCAGTGTCTACCTTCACATATTCAACAGGGATTATTCACAGTAAAAGAGAAGCTCACCACTGATGAACTTGCTAAATTAGCAAATGAGTTTTCGGTATCGCTCCCTACTTCTCGTTCTGTAGTTGAAGTAGCTTCCTCATTTCAAACTGAGCAGTTGGCAAAACTTATTGCAAATCTCGCTATACAGGTTCATGTTCTCCAAAATAAAGTACAACTGTCTTGTCGCATCTCTACCAACAATAAGCCACGCTACAGGTCAAGAAGTCGGACCAGAGGAAGAGATGACATGATTCTATCACAGCAAATTCAAGGAAGCAGCAAAGAGGTGCCTTCAACCCTGCAACATCAATAAACATTTAAACAGCAAAGGCGAGCATTAGAGGCACATAATGTTAGCCACACCTCTTCCATGTTTCTTCACTCTCCAACGTCAAGTTCCAAGTTGACACTGGTGCCTAGGTTAGCATTTTGCCTGCAACGGCAAGTCATAAATCACTCCCTCCAATCATGAACTTGTATGCAACCAGTGGATCTACAATCCCTGTATATAAACAACCTCAAGCTCCAGCACACATTTCAGTAGACTTTCTATGTAGCAGCTGATTTTTTTGAGAAACTTCAACCTCCTAGTTGACATTAATCGAAGACTCCTTGACACTCCTTCTACGAAATCTACTAATGCTCAACCTCTACATGGAAATAGCTTGCAGATTCCCACAATCAATGCCAACAACCCAATTGCATCACTACTTAAGTCTTTTCCTTCACTCACTCAGCCATACTCTGCAACCCCTCCTATTAAGCATTCTGTTACTTATCACATCAAAACAACTGGTCGACCTACACATGCTAAGTCTCGTCGATTAGCTCTGGAACGATATCAATCAGTAAATGAGGAGTTTGAGTCTCAGTATGGCTGGGAATTATCCGTGCAAACTCCATTCTTCGTTTCTAAGAAGGGAGGACTGAGACCCTGCGGTGACTACAGGTTTCTCAATGCTCAGACGGTAATGGATCGTTACTCAATTCCCAACATTTACATTTACAACATTTACAACATTCCGGAAGTTCCCGTCCACCCTTCAGACATCCCCAAAACAGTCATTATTACCCCATTTGGCTTGTGGGATATGTCCAGATGCCTTTTGGACTAAAGAATGCTGCACAAACATTCCAGTGTTTCATTGGTGAAGTTTATGAGGACTACCATTTGTCTTTGCTTATATTGATGATCTACTCATCAATAGCAAGGATGCTGCTGAGCATCAGAATTATCTAATGCAAGTCTTCGAACGTCTGAATGATTTTTGTATCCAAATTAATGTAGATGAGAGTGTGTATGTAATTTTGTCTGTTGATTTCCTCAGCCAAAGTTTCTGCAACAGTAATCACTCCACTTCCTGCCAAATGTAAGTCCATTTCAGTTTCCTAAGAAAACTACACAGCACCAGCTCAAGGAATTCATAGGGATGATTAACTACTACAACAGATTCATTCCAATGTGTTCTCTACTTCTCCAACCTCTGTATTCCATAATTAGACTTGTCTGGACTCCTGAAGGTGATATTGCCTACAATGCTGCTAAGCAAACCCTCAGTGCAGTAACTACACTCAGCTCTCACAGTCAAGATGCTCCAACATCCATCACTACTGATCCCTCCAACACTGGCACTGGAGCTGTTCTGCAACAATTTGTTGGAGATAGATGGAAACCTTTACCCTTTTTCTCAAAGACACTAAATGGTGAACAGAAGTATATCACATCTGACTGAGATGGTTTTGGCATTTAGGAGAAGGCAAGAAGTTTCACATCTTCAATGACTATAACTGTGTACTATCTTCAACAACAAGTCTACCTACACTCCTTGACAACTTCGTTATACTGACTATAATTCGCAGTTCACTACAGACATCCGGTACATCAAAGGCCAAGATAATACTCCAGCTGATGCCGTCTCACAATGTCTCTACTGTCGATTCTTCCCTTATTGATTATTCAGCAATTGCCGTAGACCAAGCAAATGATACTGAGTTGCAGCAACTATAGGATAATCCAGCACTTCAACTGAAGAATATTAAAGTTTCTGGAACGAATGTAGACCTATAAACTGATGTTTCTACTGACTCCATTCATCCATATCTACCTCAAAAATATCGACGTGCCATCTTCAAGAAACTCCATGACATCTCCCATCTTGGTGTGCATGCATCACAGCATCTTCTGACCTCGAGATTTATCTGGACTGATATCAACAAGGATGTAAGAAACTGGAAACATTCTTTCTCCTATGCCCTTCAAACCAGTTGCCTCTAGATTCGACCATGTTCATGTTGATCTTGGTCCCCTGCCCTACTCCAGTGGATACAGGTACATCCTCACCTGCATCGACAGATTTACTAGATGACCAGAGGCATTCATGCTGATACGGTAGCATGAGCCTTTATGTGCTGGTTGGGTATCAAGATTTGGAATACCAACCAATTTAATATCAGACAGGGATAGTCAGTTTGATTCGCAACTCTGGAGCAAACTTATGACTGGAATTCGAAGTTACCATCCTCAGGCAAATGGTCTCGTTGAATGCTTTCATCGTCAGCTGAAATCATCACTCATGGCTCATCAACATGAAGACTGGACTACTTCTCTCTTGTGCTTTTAGGTATCAGGAGCTCACTCAAATCTGACCTTGGCTACACTTCTGCAGAGCTCGTATATGGAACATCAGTCCAGCAACCTGATGAATTACTCTGCAGTTCCACTGGCTCCATTACTAATCCTATTCAGAATTATGCAACCAAGCTCAGAGATGTGATGTCCAAACTTCGACCTGTTCAGCCATAGCAGCTGTCATCAAGCAAGTCTTTCGTAAGCCAGGATCTCCATAATTGTACCCATGTGTTCATCTGAGTAGATTCCATCCGATGTCCACTACAGCCACCACATGAAGTTCTTAGGCGCACTAGGAAGACTGTTACCATTAACCACAAAGGCACTTCTGACGCAATCACCACTGATCATGTTAAACTTGCTTACTTGCTAGATGTACCTAACTTACCTCACAAACCATGTCCAGCTTTTGTATGTCCAATCAAAGAAATCTGTATCGTTCCTCCTTCCTTGTCACTAGGAGGGGGATAATGTAATATCGTAGCCTCCCCTGAAAATCGCCTAGTCATGAATTTCTGGTTTACATTTATTTCTTACTTATACAGTAAGTATTATTGATATGTGTACTTTGTAAAATACATTACGTCTCTATGTTTAGTTTGTTTATTTACATAATTATTTCGTCAAACAAAAAAAAAGTCCTCAGCCCATTGTAATTGAGTACTGTCAGAAAATTGAATAAATTAAGACACTAGAACGGGATTAACATTTAAAACTTATTACTATACAATATCTTCTCTAGTCTTGTCTTCCGCTGACGATAAACTTGAACGGATTGATCGCTGTATATATAGTTTCGCTACTCTGACGACTTAGCCACATCTCAATAATAACAACAAACACACTAGTGATGAACGACTACAAAGTGTCAGAATCCTTTATAGTTCGCGTCCGATTTCTCGAACCCTTGTTTTCTGCGAGACCCACCGAGTCTCTTCTCAGTTTAAAAGTGGAGTTGAGTTTTTTTATGGTGTTACACCTTTCCTGCCTTACATCCTCTCCTTGACCTCATGGAGGATGTGCAAATCAGCCCATCAACTCATTATATCAGAAATCACTCTGAAATAAGAGTTTCTGTTAAACAGAGGGATTTTATGTTTGACCATATTCCTCTGCCTAACATCTGATAGCTGACAGGTGTTTGTTAAATAAAAAAAAAACTATTTATCTACTCAACGATGGGATAATACAAAGAATGTATATAATTCTGGCATCAAAATATATTCAGGTAATAAAAAAAAATCAAATTAGTAAAGCTCAATCACATAAAAAAAATTAGACTAGGTATATCACCAACTACATAAAAGCTTCTTGATCCCCACATTTGTACAAAATTAAGGAAAAACTTTCTATAAAGTTCAAACTATAGAATCATACACATATGACATAGCAGATACAAATAAATCATTAATCATTTTTATAAGTATAAAATTATCATTCATGAATATAAATTTTTATACTCTGTAATGTTCTATCAAAAAGTTAATACAATCTACATATATAATAACACCAGAAAAATTTGAATTTGAGAGGATAAGCGCAGCAATGGTCAAAGGACATAAGGTTTTAATTATTTAAAAGAAATGTGCTTTGCTGTCTTTTAGTTAATGAGAACTTTGTTTTGCTGAATCGTTTTTTAATGTTCTTTTAGCTTATTTACCGTAGTCTTTTGTTCCTTTTTTATGTTATTTAATTTCATTTAACTTCATTTTTAAGTCTATTGCTTATGTTGTATTAATTATATTCAGTTTAATTTTTGTTCACATAAGTTCTGTATCACTTTTGAGTCTTTCTTGTGTTATTTACACTTTGTTACAGTTTTAATGTAACTGCCTTATCCGAGTTAATTGTAATTGCCTTCTGTTTTACTTCTTGGGTTGGTTAATGTTACCGAGGGCGAGTCACAGAGATAGAGGGAAATGAACACCACTATCTTATAGACCATGGATACTCAACTATTATGAACAAAGGTCCAGTTAGACAAGTTTCAGTATATACAGAGGTCCGGATAAATATTTTACAATCATGAAAATAAAACCACCAATCTAAGTACCCCAGAGAGTTCCCATATGTCCCCTAACTTGCCCTACAGTCGGTCGAGGAAAGACACTTTCAAGAATCCATCGCCAGGATCTTCACTTTACTGAATTATACTTTTCTCCTCCCGGAGACTGTGGCCCGGAATCGGACCGCGGGCTGCCATTTAAGTATACCCATTAGAGAGCATAAGAAATAAAGTAAAAAACGACACAGGTACAGCTGCTGGGCCTCATATTTACCACGAAATGAAATTATCCGTTGCATATCACTCCACACGTGTGTGTATGTTTGTTCCGTACACATTGATAGCCCTACATCCATACCCCCCCCTCTCTCTCTCTCTCTCTCTCTCTCTCTCTCTCTCTCTCTATATATATATATATATATATATATATATATATATATATATATATATATATATATATATATATACATATACATACATACACACACACACACACACACACACACACACACACACACACACACACACACACACACACACACACACACATATATATATATATATATATATATATATATATATATATATATATGTATGTATGTATGTATGTATATATGTTTGTATACAAACTGTGTTTGTATTTATATATGTATACGATTATTATATATAATCATCACTGTATAATTATATTCTGGCGACAGATATGCCTAAATTTGGTCGTACCTACGGCATCATTTTAAAAACCTTACGACGTACGACCCCCACAAAACTGAACAAAAATAAAGATGGTTATCAGGCAATGTTATATATATCCTACGTGAAACATGTTTATGCGTTTAATACTAACAGCAATACAACAAAAAGTTTTGGGTTAGTGCTGTACAGTTTATATTGTTGCGTGAATCGGTGTTTGACTTCACCATATGTCGGTGTTAAGCTCCACCATTGCAGGTTCAACTCCATTGGGACAAATTCTCGATACCTTTCGGCACTGTGGTGCGAATTCTCCCTGGTCCTTCTTTGTACTTTTAAACATCTATACCTGCACTGTTTGATCTTGTTTTTGTTCATCTTGCTTTGTTTTGTTTCTTGTTCTGTTTTGTTTGATCTTGTTTTGTTCTTTTAGGCTATGGGGGCCTTCGTTCACCCGAGGGTATTTTGATTATAATTTAAATAACTTTGAACGTTTTAATGAAGCTGTATCCCGGCCTAAGTGTAAAGTAAATAAATAAAATGTTACAAAGTCCGACCAGCGTTTGTCATTTCGTAGCAAAATACGGCCTTCCTCCAGGCCGGAAACTTTCTTTTAAAACAATTATTTACCCCGCGTACTCACGTCCTCGCTTTTGCGAATTTCGAAAAGATTTTTAACAAGGGCAGTGGCCATGCAGACTTACTAGAATAGTCTTTTTTTCAGTTTTATGCCCAATTATCGTTATTTTTCAATGTAGTGTTTTCCATCGCGTTATTATGACATTTGCTAAAAGGGGAAAAAATGTAGGGACGAACTTGCGGCTCAAAAAGAAGGAAAGAAAGAAAAGAAAAAAAAATCAAGTGTCGCCATTGCTCAGTATATTTTCTTTAAGATTTTGTATGGGATCCTTAAGCTTAATCTATTCCAACTGGCCTTTTTATGCTGCCGTTGATTTTTTTTTACATGGATCTTTCCGTTCCAACTTTTTATGTTCTTTTCTCCTATCCTTTTTATTTATTTATCTATTTTAGTTCTTATTCATTCATTTACTTTAGTTTTTATTTATTCATTACTGGCTATATATATATATATATATATATATATATATATATATATATATATATATATATATATATATATGTGTGTGTGTGTGTGTGTGTGTGTGTGTGTGTGTGTGTGTGTGTGTGTGTGTGTGTGTGTGTGTGTGTGTATGTATGCAAGTATGCATGTATGTATAAATAGAAGGTAGGAAAGGCTAGCTTTAGAGTTGTGCGAAAAAAGTACGAATATATAAATAATCTATAAATACCACACCCGGTCTCTGGAGAGTGCCTCACTCTGGTTAACAAATGCTGCATTGTTTTAAATCCACAGTTTAGTTTTGTTTTTAGTCTTCTGACTGGGTTTTAGTCACCGGTTTGCTTAGTTTCCTGTTAATGTTTTATGATTTATTTTGTTTTCTGTGAGCCTCCCTCATGCCAACTACTCTTCACATTAAAAAGACTTTCTACGAAAAAACAAGTTAATAACCCTGCTAGCTCCGCTACAAAACTACTCTCTTGAAGCTGCTGCTATTAAGATTTCTACTGCCACTATTAATTTTGCTACTACTGCCACTATGACTGTTACCATTACTGCTACTGCCAGTGTGACTATTACTGTTAATGCTACTGTCACTATTACTGTTACTACTACTACCACTGTTACTATTACTATTACTGCTACTACTAGTAATGCTACTGCTGTTTTTTTGGCTGCTAGTACTACGATTACTGCTACTATAGCTACTACTACTACTACTACTATTGTTACTACTATTTTTTTGTAAATGGCTTCCAGTCTCCCGTTTACAGCCAGCCTGAGCCTCCGTTTATTACTTAACAAAAGACATGCTTATTACATTACACTCCACGCTAAAGTCACTCATTAAGCCAAGTACCTCTGCTACTGTTACTATTGCTGCTAGTACTAATTTTTTTTTTTTTTTTTTTTTTTTTTACCAGCCATTCATTCCACTGCAGGACATAGGCCTCTCTCATTTCATTACTGAGAGGTTACATGGCAGTGGCACCCTTGCCTGATTGGATGCCCTTCGTAATCAACCGCGGTTTGTACCACGGCGGTGACTTTTACGACACATGCGTTTGACTTCTCAAGGCGATATGTCGTTTTTCTAGGTAGGCAATCGAGGTGAAGTTCCTTGCCCAAGGGAACAACGCGCCGGCCGGTGACTCGAACCCTCGA
>NC_051403.1:26393484-26403484 GCF_015228065.2 Penaeus monodon
GCTGCTACAGGTACTCCCCCTCCAGAGAGTGAGCAAAGCGAGCGAGCAATATACCTTAACATATCACCAGTATAGAAGATGGATGGTTGCACATCTTCTATTTGAAGTTACTGGTGTCTTATCTCTTTGGGGAGTATTTATTGTGGGTGTGAGTATAGGATGTGGATAATTCTACAGGATGTGGATAATTCTATTTCGGGTACCAGTGGACCACATGGCTGTTTTCCACGTGGAGCAATCAGTGTAGCAGACGGAGCCAGTGACCTCACCTCGCTCCCCCCCCATGCTTCCTGCAGCTGCTGCTACCGCTCCTCCAGCTGGAACGGTCACTACTTATACCGAGAATGACCTAGGCCTCAGAGAGTTTGTGCTAAGCTACCACCGCGCTAAGGTCAGCCCTCGCCTCCCTCCGGGCGGGCTGACCGTGACCTCCGCGCGGCCGATTACCCCTTTAGACAAGTCGTAGCTTCGCCGTAGCGTGTGTTCACCCCTTTACGTGTGTTTTGCGTCCCTGCCAGCCACTGTACTAGAGTATGCATAGCCTTTTACAGTCTGGTGGCAGCGAGGGCCGTTGCATCCTTTTGGTATGCAACACGGACACACCACCCCCGAAGAAAAATCCGCTCGACCACTAGAAGACATGTCGAAAAACAAAAAAAACATGTAA
Source organism: Penaeus monodon (assembly GCF_015228065.2). Taxonomy (NCBI): domain Eukaryota; kingdom Metazoa; phylum Arthropoda; class Malacostraca; order Decapoda; family Penaeidae; genus Penaeus; species Penaeus monodon. The sequence goes on from NC_051403.1 coordinate 26,394,152, forward strand.
GTACAAGTTTGGGCCCCTTTCTTATTTCTTTTCCCTTCTTCTCCCATACATGTGTTAAGCCGTTGTTTTTTTGTTGGGTTAAAAGGTGCTAATGACAGCAAATGGCACGTTCTCACACTATTCCTTCACCTCAGATCGCATTTCCGTGCGATCGAGTATGTGATCAATAAACATGAATATCGTTCGTTAGTTAAGTAATTAATTATTTTCTCTCGTTTTTAGAGATTTATATTGTTTCATCTGCAACGAATTTAACGCGTTCGTGATTTTATCTTATCACGAATACCATTTCATTTTATCTCGTTCCTAACCCTCGCCCCCGACCTGACCGTCCCTTTTCTTCGCTTGCAGTCACTTTGGAAGAGAAAAGATTGTTTTCCCGTCTTGACTGTCACTTTCTCTTTTCCCGGTCGGTGGCGGCGTGGGTAGGGTCACATGACCGCTTGGTTCCCTGTAATTTGGGAGTAAACATAGCATTGATATATTACTTTTTGGTGACACGTTCTATCGGCGCTAGAACGAATCATGTAATGCAATTTTATTACATTGTATTATTTGAATATAGCGTAGGATCTTCCCCCATATCATAGTGCACAGAATTGCCCGATATTGCCCCGGGGTTGCGTAAACGCCTAATAGATCTGCGCTCCGTCGTTCGAAAGTAGGTACAATAAACTGAAGTTATTCGTTCGGCACCTTTTGAGTCGGTGTGACCTGCGGTTATGTCTGTTAATTAATGTAGGACTAGGGTTTAAGCTAGAATCATTATTTGCTTATTAATCATACATTTCTCTCCCTCCTCAAGTCGCTTGCATGTTTTGGGTACCCCCCAAGCGTTTGTGTGATTCGTGAAAATTTATATATCCTTCGGGAATTTTGCGAGCGCCCATCACACAGATAGCAGAAGAGAGCAGGTTTATTATATTCCTGGCTCGAGTCACTTCAATCATATACGGCATTTGGGTATAGGATCCCCAGTTATTGAGTTTTATTGAAGTCTGACGTGCAAAGCTAGACATGTACCTCGGCAGTTCAGATTTCTGACCCCGAGAAGATTTGCTTGATAAAAAGTTGGCGAATATTTTCTTATGTCACCATTCATTCATGCGTACATTCTGTCGCATATCATTATATGTTGAATTCAATGTGGTAGTTGAAATAATCTTAAATAGCTAGCATTGCTAATTTACTTCAGTTTTGTTATAGTGAACATTAATATTCGTGTTTGTGATTCATTCTCTGTGTGAGGTCACTCTTGCCTTCCCTCTCATTAACACTAGCTGTCACTCACACACGCATACACACACACCTTCACCTCACTCACACACGCAGGACAAAAGACACTGACCCTTTTTCATTAATAAGGCTGGTTGCTGTCTTAGTGCCGGCGTAAAGATTTATTATGTATCTCTTTAGCCCGCAATTTTGTCCGTCGTGACGAGTGGTTCGTACATAATGTACAAGTTACATCTATTTCTTATCTGTGTGACGACTATGGTTCAAGTAAGTCCTCGTGGATTGCCGATGTCGTTCCCTTATCTACTCTCATATCTATCAGAGACGGTGGGTAGTTCAAGCCAGGTCTTTGCGGACCGCTACTGACGTCTCCCTCTTCTATTTTCTTCTTTATCTTTGTGAATATAAAGCACAAAATGAAAAAAAAAGACGAAAATAATTTAAAACCAATATTAAAAACCGCAATTTTTTTCATAAATAACCGGCTAGTGGTAGATAACACCCCCTCTTCTCTGTTGCCTTTCTTTTTCTCTTACTCTGGCCCTTACGTGTATGATCTGGTTCCCCGACTATATATTGCAGTCGGACCGACACGGCACCGAAGGAGAACCTGCTACAGTTCCGGTCACCTTAGGATGCCGTGGGAAGGACGTCATCGAAGATCACCATAGGCCCGCGGACCGAGATTTTCGTCAGAAAAAGTGTTAAGCAGTCCCAGTGTAGTGGACGGGCGTTGCCTGCCAGACTCCCCGTAGATCCAGCGAACCAGCACCTTTGCCGCAGGTACCAGTCGCCCCAGAATGCTGTGCATAGGCGACGCCTGGCGGACGCCTGCAGATCCGGTCAACTCCAGGAGCTCGTAGCGCAGGTATCAGCCGCCCCGAGATGCCGCCCCTGCCCCGATGCCCGTAGATCCGGATGAAGATTACGAGGACGTGTGGACGCGAGAAGGACCTGGACGAGATCTGTGAGGACGTGTGGACGAGGACGCCACCGAGTTTGGCCTGGGCCAGGACTACGAGAAGGTCTAGACGAATCTGAAGTCAAGGAGGACCTGTGCGAGACTTTCGAGGACGTGTGGACATCGAGGACGGACAGATTACACCAAGGACCAGGAGGATGAGGACGACAGGGAAGAGCAGCCACGAAGATGCACCAGGACGACGCACGAGAACAAGACGACCAGCCAAGTTAGGTTATCCTTGAAGGCGCCTCGAGGGCGAGGCGCGAGTAGGTGGCCGAGCAATATAGGATGTGGATAATTCTACAGGATGTGGATAATTCTATTTCGGGTACCAGTGGACCACGTGGCTGTTTTCCACGTGGAGCAATCAGTGTAGCAGACGGAGCCAGTGACCTCACCCTCGCCTCCCTCCGGGCGGGCTGACCGTGACCTCCACGCGGCCGATTACCCCTTTAAACAAGTCGTAGCGTCGTCGTAGCATGTGTTCACCCCTTTACGTGTGTTTTGCGTCCCTGCCAGCCACTGTACTAGAGTACGCATAGCCTTTTACAGTGAGTGCCCACAGGTATGGCTGGGTGTTGGTGGAGAAGTCGGAGATCAACGGGGGAGCCGGCAGGCTCCCCAGTCGGCTAAGGACTGGGGCAGTCCTTGTGGTGCTGCTGCTGTTGTCTGCTCTGCTAGAGGATCGGGGAATGCTGATCTCGTTTTTCGGTTCTGCGGCTTAAATACACAAGTGCTGTGTAAGCGCGCAGGGAACGAGGGGAGCCCGCTGTCCAATGAGCGCGGACATGGCTGTGGGCCTGTGTGACCCAACCTGGGTAACTATGCTGAACTCCAGGTTGCGGGGTCGTGCTGCTACAGGTACAGTGGCCAAGGAGATTGACCTCATTCTTGTTAGCACGCAATGGAGGATCTTCCATAACTGCAGGGTTTATCGGAGTGCCGAGTTCTGTGGCACTGACCATAGGCTGGTTGTGGCTACCCTGCGGGTCCACTTCAAAACTCCCAATCCCTCCAGTGGCTACTCTAAGGTGTTTCACTTGGACAGACTAAGGGAGGAGTGTGCCCATGGGTTCACCATGGCAGTCTCTGACGAATTCACAGAACTCAACAACCTGACAGAGCCAGTTCCTCTGTGGGAGCTCTTCAAGTGCATAACACTCGAAGCAGCCCAGGAGTCCATTGGCATACGCCCAAAGGCAAGGCAGAATTCCATCTCCCTAGAGACATTAGAGGCCACTGAAGCATGTCACATGGCTCGGCTGAATAGTAATCAAGTCTTGCATTGCTCCATGGTGCGTAGGGCTCGGACACTGCTGAGAAGGGACAAGGAACAGTTCATCAGGAATCTTGCTGAGGAGATTGAAGGCTATTTCTTGGTAAACGACCTTCGGCTTGCCTACCAAGCCCTGAGAAAGCTGAACTCTAAGCCCTCCTCGCAGATGACTGCAGTCCGATCAGCGGATGGATGGAATATCTCAGATCATGTTGGGGTTCGTGAACGTTGGGCTGAGTACTTTGAACAGTTGTACCAGGTAAACTCTCCAACAGTTAGCTTGGATGCAAATGATCTCACAATACCTGTGCCAGACTCCCTAATGGAGGTTAGGATGGCAATTTCCAAGTTGAAGAGTGAGAAAGCTGCAGGCATATGTAATATCCCTGCTGAATTGCTAAAGGCTGGGGGTGAACCTATAGCCCGGGGCCTGCATGCAGTCTTGACTGCCATCTGGCAGTCTGGTACCATTCCCCCTGACCTGTGAGGGGCGTGGTCATCCCTCCCTGGAAGGGGAAAGGGGATCGTTGAGATTGTAGGCATTACACTGCTCAGCATACCAGGCTATATATATATATATATATATATATTATATATATATATATATATATATATATATATATATATATATATTCTTGCCCACATTCTTCTTAAACAGATCCGCAACCACCTACTAAGGCATCAAAGACCGGAGCAGTCTGGATTTACTCCTGGCAAGTCCACAATAGACCGAATACTAGCGCTTCGAGTAATTGTGGAACGCCGTCGTGAGTTTGGTTGTGGGTTGCTTGCAACCTACATTGACCTCAAGAAGGCGTTTGACTTGGTGCATGGGGAATCGCTATGGGAGATCCTGAGACTCGGGGGAATTCTGACACAGATTATTGGCCCAATAGCAAGCCTTTATACTAGTACTGAAAGTGCTGTAAAGTGTGGTCGGGGTCTGTCGAACTTCTGTGAGGCAAGGCTGTGTTCTTGCACCAACACTTTTCAACACCTGTATGGACTGGATAATGGGCAGAGCTACTAGCCAAAGTTAGTGTTGAGCAATACTAGGCAATATCAAGGTCTCAGACCTTGACTTTGCCAATGATGTTGCTATCCTATCTGAATCGCTGGAGTCACTGGTGGTGGTTCTTGATGCATTTAATAATGAGGCGAAGCCCTTAGGCATAGAGGTCTCCTGGACCAACATCAAGATTCAAGACTTTGGGGGCCTGTTGGGGCAACCCGTTCAATCAATCCATGCTTGCGGCGAGGACGTTGAAGTTACAGAAAGTTTTACATACCTTGGTAGCGTAGTCCATATCTCTGGGTTGTCAGACCAAGAAGTCAATAGACAGATTGGTCTGGCAACAGGAGCCATGAACTTGATCAACAAGAGCATTTGGAGATGTCGGTACCTATGCAGAAGGACCAAGCTACATGTCTTCAAGGCCTTGATACTGCCAGTTTTGCTCTATGGAAGTGAAACCTGGATGCTATCTAGTGTCTTGGAGTCTCGTCTTGATGCCTTTTGTAACAAGTCCCTTCACTGGATCATGGGGTACAGTTGGCAGGACCGTGTCCAACCGACGGTTACACCGTGAGACTGGCATGGGACCTGTTACTTGCATAATCCGGGATTGTCAACTCAGGCTATATGACCACCTAGCTCGTTTCCCTGTGGATGACCCTGCCTATCAGGTTGTCTCTTTGTGAGACAACCCTGGGTGGAGGCCTGTGGGACGACTCAAGAGGTCATGGCTTGGGCAGCTCGACGAGACCTGTCGCGAGGAATTAGAGATGGAGACTCGCCTCGAGGGATCCTCATGGTTGGAAGCGAAGGGTGGATGCGGCCATGCACCACGTCGGCGTTAGCCCCTTGATGATGATGATGATGATGATATATATATATATATATATATATATATATATATATATATGTATGTATGTAATATATAATATATATATATATATATATATACATATATATATATATATATATATATATAATATATATATATATATATATATATATATATATATATATATATATATATATATATATATATATATATTATGTATATATAGATATATATATATATATATATATATATATATATAATATATATATATATATATATATTCACACACATTTATATATTGCACACACATGACATACATACATATATATAAACCCCTACATCTGTACTTGTGGTTTAATGGTCATGGAAGGGGAGAAGGAGATTACACGAACAGCTGCTCTGTATAATATTGTATAAGTAACTTTATCCATGTACTTGAAGATATGTAAATCATTCCTTCTTGTCAACGCTAACTTTATTTGGCAGATAAAATATACTCTGGAGAAGCAGCCATCTTGATTCAGAAGCAACAGTACAGGTTAGTGATATAAAGGCTTTGTAATTTGATTAAGAATCAAGAAATGTAACAATTTCTTAGAGGACAGAAATGAAAATATTGTTATGAGTATGTCAGAATAATGATGAAAACGAAGGTGTCTAATGATCGTAGTACCAGTGATAATGATATAGATAATAGAAATAATATCGCTAATGCTGAAAATGATAATGACAGTTCTATCGGTAGTGATATATATATATATATATATATATATATATATATATATATATATTATATATATATATAAAAATATATATATATATATATATATATATAATATAATATATATATATAATATATATAATATTATATATATATATATATATATATTATAATATATATATATATTATATATATATATATATATATATATATATTTTATATATATATATATATATATATATACTATATATATATATATATATATATATATATATATATATATATATATATATATATATATTATATATATATATATATATATATATATATATATATATACTATATACTATATATATAATATATATAAATATGTATATATATATATATATATATATATATATATATATATATATATATATATATATATATATATATATATAGACAGATGGATATAGATTTATAGCCCCAGGCAGATTGATAAAAGAATAAATGAATAGACAACAGTTCAATATAAAAATTAACCTCGCGTGGAAAGAGTTTCCAATGGCTAGAATTCTGCTCGTCCAGTACCATGGGGGAAAGTCACATGATCAGGAAGACCAATCAGAATAAAGGCTGTGACATTTTCCGCCAATCAGCGAACAGCAGGCAACTGCATAACATCAAGGACAAACTTATTCTGATATTAGATCTCCCGGAAAAATGCGGCATGTATAAATTGAATAAGATCGGGAATTAAGAGAGAGCTTACTGAAATGGACGCGTGGAGATAAAGTCATTACTTTGGGGTGCGTGAAGTCGCCATAGAACAGTAATACAGAGGGTCTGGGAGAGCGAACACTGTCTCTCGGTTACGTATGTTTTCGCTCTGTGTTTCTCATTTTGCGTTAGAGGATCGGGGATCGTGGGCGAGTATAACACAAGGAGAAAATTGCCTTAAGTAATTGGAAAAACAAATAAAAACAAGAGGAGCATGTTATTCGAATATTGTACAACTGTAAAGATTAGAATTTGCGGGGGAAATATGCAAGGAAATTTTCCTTTATGAAAAACAAAAAGGAAAATATTATTTGAACATTGTATGATTGTAAAGAACTTAAAATTGCGAAAGAACTACGTAAGTAAATTAAAAAATGTTTCGAAAGAAGCATGGCATTACGAAATGTCATTTCGAAAGAGATATCAAAGCCCCCTGAGTCGTTGTTAGAAACATACGGAAAGCAAGAGAGAGAGAGAGAGAGAGAGAGAGAGAGAGAGAGAGAGAGAGAGAGAGAGAGAGAGAGAGAGAGAGAGAGAGAGAGAGAGAGAGAGAGAGAGAGAGAGAGAGAGAAGACAAAACCGAGGACCCACATCCCCGTCGTTCCCAACAGCGGGAGCTTCGCCTGTTCCTTTGACGGTTTCTACTACCCCTTCGACACCCAGCGATGTTCCATCCTCCTGCAGCTCTCAGACAGGTCAGAGTTCATCCGATTTCGACCCTGGGACGCGCAGGTCATATACCAGGAGGACCTGAACCTGCCCTCATACGTCATAAACAACTTCCTGGTTATGGTTACTGAGCGAGGGAACGACCAGACACGCTACAGTGTCTTGAAGGTAAATGACGCAGTTTATCTCTGCAGTCTCAAAAATGTAAAATTTAAAATGTATTTTTTTTGTTTTGTTTTTAAATTCACAGGTGAAGCTTTTGATTTGATTTTTTTCTAACTCATAAACATCACCAAGTTTCAATTACTTTGTGAGTGTTGACATTAATCGCAATTTTGAAGAAGGAATATTTGGTAAACATATATCACGTTCGTCAACAGGTGGAAATAGAATTAACGAGGCGCCGGAAAATGATTGTGATGGCAGTGTATGTGCCAACGCTGATGCTACTGCTTATTGGATATTCAACGCTATTCGTAAAAGTGTCCCTGATGCAGGTAATGACCCCCCTACACACACGCGCAAAGCAAGAATAGATTTCAGATTTACGTGCTCTTTTGAATGTGATATTTTGTGTTGGTTCCGTGATTTCAATCGGAGTAATATATTTTTTGTTGCATTTTATTGGTAACGAACTGACGCGTTTGATTCTCAGTTTATCATCCGGAACCAGATTACTAGATTCCTTTGCTTAGCTATACATTAAGGGTAAAATAGAAATCGCTGCGGTGGCAAATGCTGAATTCCGTGACAACCGAATGGCGTAGTTTTTTGTTTTACATCTGAATCATCATCACTTATATTTTTAATCTATTTCTAATTTATTGTTTGTTCTTTGTATGTTATCCAACATCCAACATTCTCCTTTCTATTTCCCATGAATCTTATCCGTGAATCTTATATGAAAATACGTTTTTCTCAAGGTACGCCTGGTGTCTGACCACACTCTTTATCACGTATATAAATATTTATTCATTTATTTATTTATAATCTAAACGAAAAGTTGTTTTTATAATCATGACCATCATCCAAAATATTGCTTTCCATGAAACACTTATCCGTGAGGCTTATATATATATTTTTTTTTCATTCATTTTTTTCCTCTGTCTCTCCAGAGCATGATCTATTGTAACCCCTTTCCATCAACCAATCATTCATGAATCGAATATGATTTTTTTTCTTAAGGTTCAATGGTAAGCTTAACCACACTCCTAGCCTGCATCGCGTATTTAGATATTTATTTGTTTGTTTATTGCCATTTTTTCTTTAAATTAAACGTAACAGAGCTTCTTCCAACACAGTGCTCTCTACTGTAACCCCATTTCCTTTTCTTTTAAATTCTAATTTTCTCAATGTACTCCTAGTGGTGAGTCTTTCCACACTCCTGGTCTCGATCACGTATCTAAATATATATTCAATTATTACTATATTCCTCTAAAAAACACTTATCCCTCGATATCTGTTTATGTATTTATTACTCTTTTCTCTAAAATCCACTTATCTGTGATTTTTTTTTTTTTTTTTAAGGTACGCCTGGTGGTGAGTCTGACCACACTCCTGGTCCTGTACACCCTCTTCAACAACACCTCGGACGCCCTTCCCGTCACCGACTACATCAAGATGATCGACCTCTGGTTCTTCCACTGTATCTTCCTCCTCTTCTTTATCATCCTCTCCCACGTCCTCGTCGACCACCTGGACACCAAGGGCCAAGAGGTTGTGCAGATACGACCCGCGAACACCGCCACGAACCCGAAGGAGGTCGTGCGGGTCGTGAGGAAGCCGGAGATGCTGATGAGAGTTTTGAGGAAGTACGTGGTGCCCTTCGTCAGCCTCTGCTTCAACGTCGTCTATTGGTCCA
>NC_051403.1:26433484-26435984 GCF_015228065.2 Penaeus monodon
AATTGTAGAAAAAATGAGGTTAAAAAAGTTTGTCGAGCTTTTGAAAAACATGAATGTTTCTAAATAAAAGTTCGCCTTGTGAATATTTTCCCAATATCGTTTTTAAAACTGTTTGCAAAGTGATAACAGTCAGGCCTTCGCACCTCTCCCCATTTTTTCTCACTATTTCCCCTTTCCTCTCTATCTGCGACACTCGTTTTTTTTCTCTAGAATAACTGCTTGCATGACTCTCTCTCTCCCATCTAACAACTCCCTCCTATCTCCATCACCATCTACCCTTCTCTCTCTTCCTCCCCATACTTCACTCTGCATCTCTATCTCCTCTTCCTCTCTCTCTCTCTCTCTCTCTCTCTACTCCTCCTCTCTCATCTTTCGTCTCTCTCTCTTCTCCCTCTCTCTATCTATCTCTTCTCCCTCTCTCTCTCTCTCTCTCTCCTTCTCTCTTTCTCCTCTCTCTCTCTTCTCTTCCCCCTCTCTCTCTCTTCCGTCTCTCTCTCTCTTTCCTCTCTCTCTCTCTCCTCTCTCTCTCTTCTCTCTCTCTCTCTTCTCTCCTCTCTCTCTCTCTCCCTCTCTCTCTCTCTCTTAAAAAAGGAATGAGGGACGGAAAGATAGGAATGAGAGAGAGTAAGGAAGAATGTGAGAGGGAAAGTGAGAGAAAGAGAGAGAGAGAGAGGAAGATGAGAGGAGAGATGGAAAGAGAGGGGAGGAAAGAGGAGAGAGAGAGAGAGAGAGAGAAACTGATAGATAGAGAGCAAGGCTGAATAATCACCTGCTTTCCCCATGGGCTCCCACGCAGCGCCCTCCATTGAGACAGGTCGCGGGCGTGCAAGTCTCGTACTCGAGGGCTTGGCAGCGGTGGGCGTGGGTGAGGTGGGGGGTCACCAAGGACGTGGCGTTGATGTCCACCACCTGCGAGGGAAGGAAGGGAGAAGAATAAGTGGGAAGGGAGAGTAATGAGAAGAATACGTGAGAAGGATGGGAAAGAAACACAAAAGATCAAGACGATGAAGAACATGTAAGATAAATAACGAGATGCATGGGATACATAAATAGATGAATAAAATAAATAGATAAATAAATACAGAAATATAGAAATACACAAAGTAAAGAACAATTCGGACCAACAAAAAAGTATAGGATACAGGACAGGGAACGAGAAGAATGAAAATGAAGACGTGGGATAAAGAAAAATATGTAGGATAAAGAACAAAAAAAGGTTTGGAAAAGTAATATGCAGGATAAAAAACAAACAAACACACAGGACAAAGAACACAGAATACAGAACAAAATACGTAGGATAATAGGATAAAGAACACGAGATAAGGAACAATGCACGTAGGATAAAGAACAGGGAGGATAAAACACAAAATACGTAGGAAGAAGGACACAGAATACGAAAAAAAAAATTCAGTGCTTCCTGAAGCTAGGAACACTTTGAGATAAAGACTAAAGAGCAGAAAGAATAAATACGAAGAACAGGTAGCGTGGGAACTTTTACGAACACCTGAGATGAAGAACAGACTCACCTGCAGCGGGACGGGCGACGAGGACAATGAGGCGGCTGAGGAGGGTTCCTGGGTGTCCTGTGAGCCAGGGTGGCGGTCGAGAGGCTCCCTAGCGTCCTCCAGCTGCTTAGGGAAAGACGCCAGCTTCTCCGAGTCCTTTGCCGTCACCGTCAAATTGACCGCTTTGGAAACCTGTTGCGAGAGTGGAGGGAAGGAGGCTGGCTGCTTGAAAAAGTCTATGGGAACACCACATCATGTTTCACTATATGTGGGAGGTTCGCGAATATGAACGAATGTTTGTGAATATTTATCGAAAAACTCACGTACACGCATGCAAACACACACACATACACACGCACACACACAAACACACACACACACACAAACATACAAACACACACACACACACACACACACACACACACACACATATGAACAAACATACAAACGCATATGCATGGGTTTGCAGGCTCGCATATTTGATTACCTATTCATATCACGCAATAATGAACAGTAATAACAAAAGTACTCTAAAATTAAAATCGAATTAATATGCAGATATTCTCGACCATAGCACAGTATCAGTAATCAGCAGAATGATAATTATAATTTCCGCTTTTCAGTAACTCGACTCTCTTTTTTCTGCGAACGTACAGTTCATGGTTGAAAAGGTATAAATTCACTCGACAAACTTGTGAATAAAAAAATATGGACGACCTTTAGTACAAATATTGGTTAGTCAGCGTAATGTGGTCAAGTTTATCACTAATCAGCCAACCAAATTAGCGGAAAATTTTATTCCACCGCTCTTTAACAACCTACATCATTGACACGAGTCCCATGATGATTCCAATTCGACCCTCAGCCCTTTAGCCCTTCACGGAAAAGAGAAAAGAAAAGAAGAAGAAAAAGAAAAAGAAAAAAAAAACTTTCGTTCTTTACTTCTGGTCTCCTTACCTCGGCGGAATGAAGCTGCAGAAGTCCCTGAAGCTTCA